>NC_081434.1:10587522-10710850 GCF_949786415.1 Peromyscus eremicus
TGCTAGATACACACACGTTCGAATCAGAGGCGACATTTCATCTGCCTCTGTGTTTGTAGCCTCCGGAGAATGCAATGCAGTTTAGCAGGTGTTCAGAGTTATTCACTGAACCACAGCAAACCTGTTTATCACTGGGCCTTTCTTCACGCAGGCACAGTCTGATAGCTTTTATTTCGACACCCACAGCAAAGATCATTTCATGACTTAATGTCGAGCAAAACATTGCTTGGTCTGGCACATCATCTGAAGTCCAAAGAATGGAGAAAACAGAGAGAATCAGAGCTGCAGTGTAAGTCACTGAGTTCTCCTCCGCCTGTCTTCTGTGCTAGAAGATTAAAGAACCAAGATGGAGGAGGCAGGAGCCACAGAGAGGGGAGTGTTGGCAGACCTAGGAACAGATTGATGCAAACTGGTATGCGGTGTCCATTTCTAAATTTTAGTTGGTGGAAAACTTGTAGGTATCTGTTGGCCTGTCTTTCATCAGCAGGCTCCCACTGCAGGCTTCTTCTGCCTGGAGATGAGGAATATTGAATGACTGACAGAATACAGCATGTTCTCTTTAGAGATTTTCTTGAGAACAGTTTGTGCAATGTAAGACCTGTTAGGTAGAGTAGGGATTTCTTGTAGCACTATGAACAGACCCAGCTTTTCCTAACATCCTACCCACCCTTATGCTTTTTTGATGGATTGGAGGGGTAGGATCCCTTTGATGTCATTAACATCGAGTGCATCCTTGTGATTATAAAGAGCAAGGACACAGTATCTTTGGCACAGCTGCAGCAGCCTCTCCTGAGGCTCATTGGCTATCCATCTAACTTTATGTAGTCAGGAACATCCGCTAATCAGGGTGTTCATTTATGCCTACGTGCATTTTTTTTTATTACATTTTTGAGCTTCTCCTTGGATTAAGTGTTCAAAGCGATGGTAAGGCATTTAGAACATGGTTCCGTCATGGTCTCACCAGGTGGCAAGGTGAAGCAATGAACATGATTGGCACAACTAGAGGACAAAATGGGACCACGAGCCGAGAACAGTGCCGGGAAGTTCAGAGGAGCAAGTTCTTTGCCAATGTAGAGTCCAGAGCTCAGGAATAACTTGACAAGGAATTGCGTACTGAGTTCAGAATGGAAAGGGAATGGGATTGGAAAACAGCTTAATGGTATACATGAGCTTCTTTCTTCATAGAGTGCTCTTTGGCCAAGCTCAGTCTTCTGTTGGGGTTCACAGAGGTTTCCTGGTGAGATCTGAGCTTGCTTCACACAGCAGGGCTGCATAAGGGGAAGGCTTGACCATGTGCATGGTCATCAGGTGTTTGGAAGGGTTTGCACTTGGCTGTGCTGGGGGAGGTCTTTTGTCCACCCCTTGGCATTCTTTTAAAAGCCTTTTAGAAGAGACAGAAGGGGCCAGTGGATTAGGATCCAGGCCCACCCAAGGCTATCCTGTGTTTCTATCTGTCTCTCTCTCCCCTCTATATTTCTATCTAAATATTTTCCACTTCTCCCTGTTCAAGAGTACCCTGGGGGAAAAAGTGGGGGCAGGTCCCCCACAAGTCTCTTAACACTTTCTGTCTTATATCAGAAACCATTCTCTTGGGGGACAACCTCTATGGTCATCATAACGCTGTATATATTTAGGAAGGGCACTTAACAAGTCAGAGTTTAAAGATCTTTGAAATAGGAACCATGTCTGTCTTACTTCAGGATCCCTATGAACATCATCAATATTTGTCCAAAGAATAAGCAGGTAGAGGGAATGGATGGGTCTTCGCTAAGCCAAAAGCAGTATAAGCAAAGTGGAGAGTTCAGAGTAGATGACACACTTTAGGCTTAGCATGTCTGTCTTATAGAACAATAGAGAAAATGAGTGGGATAGTAGGTTGAATATCTAACACCAGAGAAGTTCAGTCGTTTTCAAAAAAAAAAAAAAAAAGGTTTTATTGGCCATTGGAAGCCATTAAAAGTATGGGAATGCTTGTGCTGGAGAGATATAGCTCAGTGGCAGGGTGCTTGCCAAGTATGGAAAAGGTCCTAAGTTTAATTTAAGAAATTATAAAAAGTGCTGGAATAGTTAACACTGTAGAGTGCTTGTCTAGCATACATGAAGCTGTGGGTTCAGTTGCCAGCACTGAATAAATCAGGCACGGCACACACCTATGATCTCAACCATTGGGATGGGAGGTGGGAGCAGGGGGAGGAGAAGTTCAAGGCTATCTTCAGCCAGGTAGTGAGGTTGAGGCCAGCTTGGCTTATAGTAGATCCTGTCTCAGAAAATGTGGAAAGGAAAAAAGGAAGGAAGGGAGGGAGGGAGAGAGGGAGGGAGGGAGGGAGGGAGAAGAGAGAGAGAGAGAGAGAGAGAGAGAGAGAGAGAGAGAGAGAGAGAGAGAGAAAGAAAGAAAGAAAGAAAGAAAGAAAGAAAGAAAGAAAGAAAGAAAGAAAGAAAGAAAGAAAGGGAGAAGGGAAGGAAGGTAGGGAGGAAGAAAGGGAAGAGAAGGAAAAAAGAAACTAAGACAAAAGCGAAATAGAGAGAGATTTGGGCTGCGATAATGACATAGAAAATGGTATTTCAGAAAAATTATTTAGCCTGCACAAGTTAATTGAATGGGGAGATATGCTTTGGGTCTACCTTTGTATTAGGATTCTTGAAAGCAAAAGAAGTCATAGAATACATATGTAATTGTAAGAGAAATGCATTGGGTTGGCTTACCCATTCAGAGTCTAGCTAGTCCCACAGTGGCCGTCCGCAGGGTAGAGGGCTGCAGGAACCAGTAATTGCTCAGAACAGGAGACACAGGTAATGTGGTCCCAGTCTGTCAGTAAAGCTCTGGGAGCCCCTGGGGAGTCCCTTTAGCAGAGATGAAAACTGGGCAGTAAACATCAGAGAGAAGCAAGCTGCAGCCAATGCTTTTGGTGCACTGTCAACATCCACCCGTAGACCCAAGGAAGGCTTGGCCAAGTCCCATGGGTCCCAGGCATTGGCGTCTTTGTCACTGACACACATTCACTCAGGGCTCCCTCCACCCCCCGAAGAGTGACAGTTAATTTGTTGGAAGAGTGACTTAATGTTCTCAAGGAAGAGACTAAGAACTTCACCTCTAGCCATGAAGAGGCGGTGACAATTAACACACACCTGGAAAACAGGAGTTCTCTGCTCCCTACCAGGGTCTCAAACCCCATGCTGGTCTGTGAGCACGCTGAGCACGCTACTCAGCTTTCATTTAGAAACCACTACAGAACTAATCTCATAGTTTAGGAACGAAGATTAGCTCCGTCAGGTACCCCGGAACTGGAACATCTTTAGAAGACTTTGTGGTCTCAGCATCCTCCTCCTATCCCTGCCTATACGTCTCCTTGCCCTGAGTCCCTTTGGTTCACTCATTTCCAGATCGTAAGCATTTACTTACAATGGGATTTCTCAAAGCCCCTGTAGAACCAGTTTCTTATGGAGTCTGTCTCAAATTCCGGCGCGAAAGCGAGGATACTTTCTTCAAACTACCTGCAAATTATCCACTTACTCTCTGTAGTAGGAAAGTTTTGTTATTTTGTATATCATTTCATTCTCTCCCTCTTCAACTGGTGACAGCTAGTTGGAGAGTTCTGGACTTGGATTCACTTTAGGCAGACTTGGCTACCTGTACTTCTGAGTTCCTTGACCAATTTATCACTGCCAATAGGGTGTGATAGCTGACTTGGAGGGCAGTCAGGCCAATGCTAACAACTCTAAGTCAGAGTTGCCATAGCATTAAAAGGAACAAGAAATAAAAATGTCCTGTCCTGTCATGAAAACAGCTTTCAGCATCTATTAGGATATCTGAAAATTACTCTATTATATTATGGTACCATGGAACTCCAAACACACATGTATACAGAAAACACACAATAGATGCACAAAGGTGTTATTGTGGCTCATCTTGTCCTGCCTTGCAAATACAATATGGGCATTTGGAAGAGTGACAGGGGCATTAGAATCAAGTTCCACCCTCCCAATAATTTAATAAGTCTCAGTCTTCTCATTTACAAAATGAGGAGTTGGATTAAAGCAGCTCTCGCAAGTGTTTCTAGCTCTCAGATTCCATTATTCACGAGGCTGCCAGAAAACACATCCTCCACTGCCAAGTATGAACTCAGCACGCCACATGTTTACAGAAGCCCCTTCCCCCTCCACACCTCCCTAGCCTTGGCCTCCTACTCTCCAAGACTTCTCCGAGGAACTGGTGCCTACAGCTGCTAGTTCATATCTAAAAGAGTGGATTTTTACTCCTTCCTCTTCAATGTTTTTTAAAATGCACTTAATCACAAGGCGTTTCACTATCTACTTTTCTGTCTGTTATTAGGAATACATATTCATTCATTTTAATTTTAGTCATCCTTCCAACTTACATTAAACATCAACTGTTCTCAGGACTTGTGCTAGGCTCTGAATATGCAAAGACAGAAAAGTGCAATTCTTCACTGTGAGCTGTCAGGAGCACCTTAAAGCCATACTGTCTGCTCCACTCAGTTGTCAGGCAGCTGAGAAGATGGGCTTGGAGAAACTGGCATTTCCCTGGGAATCTGACATCAGGAGAAGGAAAAGGCTGAAGCTTGGTGGCAGCTGCAGAAGGAATTCCTCTCTTAGGGAGATACTTCATGACTGTAGGGAGGTCTGACAACTTGTCAGGCTACCTTGCAGGAGAGATTGGATGCAAGACAATGATGAGTCATTGATGTGTGGGACCAGATCCTAACCAGGACTGCTCAGCTTTGCAAACCTCTTGCTTTCTGGTTAAACCCAAAACTCACATCAGGACCTCAAAGCTGTACTTGCCAGGGAAGAGCCACCAGGCCTCTATTTCTTCGTCTTCCCAATGCAGCCACATTGAATAAATCTCCTTTCTCTGCTTTTCCCTAGTACCTTTCTTCTTTCCACTATTACATTTCTTCTTCTCCTTCTCCTTCTCCTCCTTCTCCTTCCTCCTCCTCCTCTTTCTTCTTCTTCTTCTTCTTCTTCTTCTTCTTCTTCTTCTTCTTCTTCTTCTTCTTCTTCTTCTTCTTCTGGCTCCTCCTCCTCTTCTTCTTCCTCTTCTCTTTCTTCTTGTTCTTATTCATCAACAAAATAAAATTATCTAAATATTTGAATCAACATCATTATAGGAATAAAGACAGAAAACATATCCTTTCAAGAACTGTGACAAGCAAGTCCCATGAACTGCTGAGATACAGCTAAATGTGATTCACAATATGAAGTCTTATCTTCAAAGCCCTGGAAAAGCTAGATGTAGATTGTCCTGCTAGCAAACAAGAACAATGAAACCATCCATCTTAGAAATGTTTCTCCTTCAGAAATGGTAACTCTTCAGGCCCTCTAGAACTGATGTTTGATAATTTTTGAATCAGGAAGAGAATGATTAGGCTTGTACACAATTGTGTTGACAATAAGCATGCCTTCTAGGATTATAAACACATGTGTTATTATTAATATTTTGGATCCCTGGGGGAACACTTTATAAACAAGTGTCATTGACTTTGTTTCCTTAAAGATGTTAAAGACATGACCAAAAGCCCCATGATTACCAGCCTGGGGTGAACCTCAGTCAGCAGTATTACTCAAGGACAAGCTTCTTGCTTTGTTATGATTGGTTCAAGCTCTCAGTTTGCCTCCATTTAATATACTGTTAGCTATAGGTTGTTGCATGTAACCTTTATTATTTTGAGTTATTCTCTATCTGTTCCTACTGTCTCCAAAACTTTTGTTACGAATGCATGTTAAATTTAGTCAAATGACATTTCTCCATTGAATAGAGATGATGGTGTACTTCTGACCTTAGGTTTGTTTATACGACTGATAACATTTATTGATGTACATTCATATGTTGAACCAACCTTCCATTTCTGACATAAGGCCAACTTTGTCGTGATGTTTGATCTTCTCCATGTGTTCAGACAGATGGGTGGACAAGTTGAACAGAATACAAGATCCACAAATAAACTGACAGTGCTATAGCCACCAATGTTTGGACAAAGGTAGCCAAAACATGTGATGGACAAAAAGAAAGGCTAATTAATAAATGGCGCCAAAAAAACTGGATATCCACTGACACAAGAGTGAATTAGATCCATAGTTTTCATCCTGTATGGAAATCAACTCAGAGAATACCATAGACTTTAATCTAAAACATAAAATGCTGACACTGCTAGGGGAAAGCAGGGACTGTTGTGCAAGATATCAGGATAGGCCAGAACTTTCTGACCAAAACTCCTATCACAGGAACTCAACCCAAGAATCAGTAGATGGGTCTACACAAATCAAAACAGTTCTGCACGGCAAAAGAAACTATCATCAGAGCCTACAGAATAGGAGAAAGTCCTTAGTCCGATGGGGAATGCCTTAGTTTGCCTTCTATGGCTGTGATAAACACCATGACCAAAAGCAACGTGGGGAAGAAAAGGTTTATTCCAGCTTGGATCTTATAGTCTGCCATAAAGAGAAGTCAGGGTAAGAACTCAAGGCAGGAACTGAAGCAAAGGCCATGGAGTCATGCTTCTTACTGGCTTACTCCTCATGGCTTGCTAAGCATGCTTTTTTATACAACCCAAGAGCATATGCCCAGGGGTAGTACTGCCCACAGCGGTCTGGGCCTCTGACCTCAATCATTAATCAAGAAAACATCCCATAGACTCACCTACAAGTCAATTTGATGAAGGTGTTTTCTCAGTTGAAGTTCTCTCTTCCTAGATGACTTTAGCTTGTGTCAAGTTGACAAAAGAATCCAGCCAGCACAGGGGACTAATATCCAGCATTTACAAAGAATTTTTTTTTATGCACCAAGGAATCAAAATTGCCAATCAACAAATAGGCTAATGAAATGAATAGTTCTTAAAAGAAGAAACGTAAACTTCTATATAAGGTATTTTTTAAAGATCAACACCCTTATCCATCAGGGAAATGGAAATTAAAACTACTTTGAGATACCACCTCAGCCCAGTGAGAATGGCTGTCATCAAGAAACCTGACAACCAGCGCTGGAGAGGATGTGTGGAAAGAGGAGCACTTATTCATTGCTAATGATAGTTTGAATTACTACAGGCATTACAGAAGTCAGTAGGGAAGTTCCTCAAATAATTAAAAATAGACCAAACATGGCCCAGCTGGTCCATTCCTGGTCCTTTACCCAAATGATTCCATACCCTTCCACAGAGAGACCTGCACATACATGCACATACTGCTGCATTATCCATAACATCAAAGAGATGGAACCAGCCTCCCTGTCCATCAACAGAAGAATAGAAAATGACAATATGGCACATATACACTGTAGACTATTATTCAACTGCAAAGAATAGGGAATCATGACACCTTCGGTAAAATGGATGGACCTGGTTGGCATAACATTAAATGAGGAGACCTGAATTCAGAAGGACAAAACCTATATATTCTCTCTCATATGCAGATCCTATAATGTATGTTCACATATATACATAGATATGTATGTATAAGTGAGGATAAAGGCCACCACTCCCTCGGAATGCTCAGAAGGGAAGGTTCTAGGCTACCAAGAAGCTGATAACCAAGGAAGCTCTTAGCAGTAGCCCACATGGGTAACTTGCAGGTCACCTTTCCACTCCTAATTGCCATTCAGAAACAGTTTGGGAGCAATAAGGGACAGATGCTTTCTTTCTTGAAGAGTTCCATGCTAAGCATACCAATTTAGAGGTGATAATAATCATCCAAACATAAATATTTTGCCTTCAAATAGCAATCTGGCTTCCATTTGAGTTTTTAGGGAACACAGATGACCTAATTTTACTTTCAAGGTGACGGGTGGAATCTTCCAAATTGTCTGAGCAGAATAAAAAAGAACAGCACCAATGTCCTGCGTCTTCAGGGACAACTCACAGCAGAGCTAATCCAAGAAATATTGTTTGTAAGTGTGTCACAAGTGAAGTGTTGTAGAATATTATTTTAAGGTGTGTTACTTTTGTTTATGTTGCATTTGCTTAACTCTGTGAAGCTGTGCTACTGTGCCTGTCTAAAACACCTGATGGTCTAATAAAGAACTGAATGGCCAATAGCGAGGCAGGAGAAAGGATAGGTGGGGCTGGCAGGCAGAGAGAAGAAATAGGAGAAATCTGGGAGTAGAAGAAAAAAAGAGCAAGAGAACAAGGAGAGGAGGATGCTAGGGGCCAGCCACCCAGCCACCCAGCCAGACACAGAGTAAGAAGGAAAGAAAAGGTATATAGGAATAGAGAAAGATAAAAGCCCCAAGGCAAAAGATAGATGGGGATAATTTAGGTTAAGAAAAACTGGCTAGAAACAAGTCAAGCTAAGGCCAGGCATTTATAATTAAGAATAAGCCTCTGTGTGTGATTTATTTGGGAGCTGGGTGGCAGGACCTCCAAAAGAGTAAAAACAAACAACTGTGAAGAGTACAGATAACTTTGCAAGTGAAGGATAATCACATCATTGTTAGATGTGTCCTGTGGTGCTGGCCATTGTTCCCTTGGCTTTTAAAAATCTTGGTTTTCTCTTAAACTTTAAGGCCTCTCAACAGACTTCAGTGTTCTTTTCCTACTCATGTCAACTCTAGGGTGGTCAATGTCACTGTTTCTACAACCCTAGGGGAATCTCGGCTCCCTCTGAGGAAGAAAGGAGGACACTGCATCATTGCCTTGAGGAGGGAGGTCTACCTTTTCTGTGCATGTAGGAATATGCATAGCAGCCATTTGGATAGAGAGCCATTGGCTGGGGTGCTAACAAGGGTTAAGGTGTTGCCAGACACTGGTCTAAGTCATCCGTGTCTCCAACTGATTATGATAATTCATTTACATTGTTCTTTCTGGAGCCTTGCCACAGTGTTGAATGGGCTAATCACTAGCACCTGTGGTAGTTACTATTATGGGATGTACATATACATAGATTCATTGATAAATTTTTAAAAATGCTACCTAGGTGGGTATAGGTGTCTCTGACTTGCAGTGTGATTTTTATGTATAGCATGTAGGCTTCAATATAGACACCTGCCAGTTTTCCTATGCTTCAAGCTGGACTGCACTGTGGGTGAGCTGGGTACATACAATGAAATATTAGAGTGTGCATTATTTACTCACAATATTATTTACTCATTGATTCCGTGAATTTCTATCAGATTTCTTCTTCGACATAAGGTGATCAGTTGCAGAATGACAATGAAAGAAATATGAATTTCTATGCCCAAAGCTTTAAAAAAATCAATCATATATAATAGGGAACCTAAAAATGAAGAACGGCTTCTGCTGTGGTGTCTAATTTCGGGTCATCATTAGCGAGGGTTCTGGGGGACAACTGGAAGGAAGAACAGGGTTGAATTCAGACTTGGCTGTGTCGTCTTAGCCCGCTGAAGGAATGGAAAGCAAAGTTGGCCTGCTGTTATCAGTTGCTGCTGTCACTGCAGGGTGGCCTCCTGCGTGGCCTTGGATGAGACCTCCAAGTCACAGGAGTGCCCTAGTCATCACAAAGGCCACAGAGACTTCGTGGGCACTGGCCGCTGGAGCAGCTGCAAAGAGTTCTTCTGACGGTTTAAATGAGCCAGGAAAGAAAAGGATAACGCAAGAGTTCACTCACTGATGAGATTCCACGGAAGGGACAAAGCCTCGTTTGCGATAATTAGAAGCGTAGCGTTGTGTATCCACAAATAATTAAGATTTTCCTCAGGTCATGAGTTTGTCACAAATACCAAGACTGAAGGGTGGCACTGAACCCTGAAACCCAGGAGATCTAAAACATCTGTGTCAATAGGGCTAATATGAAGGTTGATTTTGAAGCCCTTTGAAAAACAAATGAAATAAAGAAAACAAAACAAAGACCTCCACTCAAAGCTCCTGTTTTACTATCGAGCATATCTGACCAGAGGAGCCAAGCTACACATTATGTGGCAAAATAAGATAGGTATAAACAGAGTCATTTCAGGTCCATGTTAGGCATGGTTTTCTTAGAGCGCAAGTTTAAGACACCCTCGGTTTCCTTACTTGGCATAACTCTTTAGGCCCCGGGGAACTGATGGTTGATAATTTTTGAATCAGGAAGAGAATGACTGGGCTTGTTTGTACACAATTGTGCTGACAATAAGCATGCATTCTAGGATTACAAACACATGTGTTGTTGTTGTTGTTGTTATTGTTGTTGTTGTTATTTTGGATCCCTGTGGGACAATTTATAAACAAGTGCCATTGACTTTGCTTCCTTACAGAGATTAAAGGACACTTTCTGACCAAAAGCCCCATGGTTACCAGCCTGGGGTGAACCTTCAGTCAGCAGTATTACTCAAGGACAAGCTTTTGCTTTGCTGGTGATCCAGTCAAGCAGATCCAGCATTTCAGTTGACCTTTACAGAGCTATTTTAAACTGTGATAATTGCACCTTGGTTGTCTGCATTAAAAATCCATTACGTGTAAATAGAACATGTGGATGCTGCATCTATCACCAAGTCTTGTCATTGAAATGAGTTATTGATTCTGATTTCATGAGTATGTTAAGTGCCATTATATGTTCATTAATTCCCCAGAATCCTCAGTATTGGGAAACACAAGGTAGATTTGATCTTGGAACATGAGATAGATTGATATCATAAATTGAGGATGTATTTTTATACCGATTAACATTTACAAATACAGCACTCCATTAGCTATCATTCCAAGACCTTAAAATTTCCAAAAATTATAATAACTATAAGCAAAATTTAAACTAACTTGAACCTATTTGGCAGCAACAAATCTGATACTTATGGTACTTTGTTTACTTGATATAAATATCAAATATTCCTATAGGCACATTAATGTATCTGATTAGAAGATACTGCATTGGAGCTGTCATATAGTATAAAAGACATTTCATTGGAATGAAAAATGTACAAATGTTGAAATATTTTGGCCTAAAGTTCTCAACTGAAGGTTGAACTTATGTCCACTAAAATCATCCAGTCACGTTGTAACACATTCTCCTTTGAAGTCATACTTGGAAGAGACAGGTATGGAGGAGGCAGATATGGAGGAGGCAGACATTGTGTCCATAAGGCAGGAAATATCTTCTGATCGCTACTCCACCAGATTCCCCTAGGATAATCACGATGTACTCTGATTGCCCAGAATTTCTCAAGTTTCAGCACTCAAAGTCTTCTATCCCAGGGACAGTTCTGACCAACCAGAAACAGTTGGTCACTCTGGACTCTTCCTCAAGCCTGAAGTGTTCTGAAGTTTTCCATCTCTACTGTGTTGGTCTCTTGAGGCACACCACCATATATCTGGGGTATCTACAGCTTCCTTGGAACACAGCCAAATCTCCAAATCTCAAGGGTTCATGAGATCCACAGATAACTACCGCTGTTTCACTTTCATCTGAAATGACTCTCATCTTCTCCTGGCCCCTATCACAACAATTCTCATGATCTGAGGCATAGAAACTAAGTAAATCTATTTCAAATGGGTATAAGAGCACCAAAGAAAAAAGCTCAAATTAGGGTGTCAGGGGCTTACTCTACACACATAGGCCTGTTCAGTTGGAGTGTCCTTTATCAGTTTGACATACATACTTGCAAAGGAAAAGCCTTTGCTGTTGTAAACTCTTTGAACAGGGAGGCTTAAGAGGATAAGGGGTTAAATGACATCAGCAGCAGTACCCTGACATCCCCCATCCCCTGCCCCCAGCCAGCAGTTTTTGGTAACTCCATCCAAGCAGTTTGTAAAAGTCTTGAAAGTCAAATATTGTCACTTGTCAATCCGCTTTGGTTTTCCTGAATTCAGAGGTTGTCTTTTTTCCTCTGGGGTTTTAAAATGAGTCTAAAACTTGACATCTTCAACCACATGCACTTGGCACCAATGGAAAACAGAAACACAAACAGTTAAAGTAAAACCACGTTGCTCTTCTTCTCTTGTGAGGACAAAACCTTGAAGACAGCTAGTCATAAACATTTTCCACACAAAGTTCATAGATGGCTCTTCTTATGTCAACTTGACACAAGCTAGAGTCATCTGAAAGGAGGACTCTCAACTGAGAAAATCCCTCCGTAGGATCCAGCTGTAAGGCATTTTCTTAATTGGTGATTGATGGGGAAGGCCCAGCCCATTGTGGGTGAGACTATCCTTGGGCTGGCAATCCTTCCTTCTATGAGAAAGCAGGCTGAGCAAGCCATGGGAAGCAAACCAGTGAGCAGCACCCCTCCATGGCCTCTGCCTTGTTTGAGTTCCTGTCCTGACTTCCTTCAGTGATGAACAGCAATGCTGAAGTGTAGACCAGATAAACCCTTTCCTCCCGACCTTGCTTTCTGGTCATGGTTTTTCACTGCAGCAATAGAAACCCTGACTGAGACTCGGATACTGATACCTGAGAGGAGTGAAACTCCATGATCCAGATGAGCTGTAGAGGTTTTAGATGCCAAGCCGGCATCCATTGCCCAGCCCCCCATCCTACCAGAATCCAAAATTGCTCAGGTACCTGTCTTTCCCTCGGGAAGCTCTAGAGAATACGAGTTCCAGGTGGTGAGTGAATCCAACTAGTCTAACTGCCCGTGTCATCCTTCTCCCCAAGGACTGGCCAGGGATGGCCTGTGTGAGACCATTCTGGTCAATAGAATGAATAGAAGAAGAAAAACTTCTAGAAAAATCTTTTACGTATTTAAGAAAGACACAGGAAAGCAGCCTCATCCTTGCAACTCAAGGGAGTGAAGACACAGTTGACTCCAAACACCACTGGCAGCTACTCAAAAACTCAAAAAGAGACTCTGGCCAGGGAAGCGGGTGGGCTGACTGCAGCTCTTCATGTATCCCTTGTCTCCTCCAAATGCAATCCCCCAGTCTCAACCTCAGCTCTGTAGTGGACCACCTTCAGCAGCCTCTCCTCACTCTCTGCACACACACACACACACACACACACACACACACATGTGCATGCACACACACACACACACACACACAGCCTTTATGGATATGACAGAAGTCCTTAAAGAGTCCATTCCCAGGGACTAAGCAGATCCTAGGGAAACACCCTGATTTCCTCCTTCCTGTGGACCCTCTCAGCAACTCCAACCCAAACCCATCCCCATTCTTTAGTGTCAGCTCCCAATACTTAGAAACACATTTTACCTGGAATCCCCAGTGGCCATACCTAGCAGGATCCCAGAAGAATTTCCTACCAGGCAACACACAGCTATCACACTCTCCAAAGAACCAGAAAGGGCAACAGAAAACAAGAAACAAAACACCCACCCAACAAAGACAAGGCCAGATATCAGCACCTAGCATTACAATCTTCCAAAACCCAGATTCCAGGACAACTGCGTAAAAGCACAATCAATAACAACCAGGACAAGCAACTCCATTAGAGCCCAGCAACCCTACACACACACACACACACACACACACACACACACACACACACACACACACACGTGCGTGCACACACATACACACACACACAACACACATACACAGCCTTTATGGATATGATAGAAGTCCTTAAAGAGGGAATTAATAAATCCCTTAAAGAAATCTATGAAAACACAAACGGACAATGGAAGGAAATGAATAAAACTGTTCATGACCTGAAAGTGGAAATAGAATCAATAAAGAAAACCCAAACTGGGGGAAATTTGTAAATAAAAAAATCTAGTAACTCAAAGAAGAACCCCAGAGGCAAGCCCCACCAACAATACAAGAGATGGAAGAGAGAATCTCGGGCATTGAAGACGTGATGGGAGAAACAGGCATCTAGATCAAAGAAGATATTAAATCTAAAAAGTTCCTGGCCCCAAACATCCAGGAAATCTGGGACACTATGAAAAGACAAAATCTAAGAATAATAGGAACAGAGGAAGGAGAAGAAACCCAGGTCAAAGACACAGAAAATATTTTCATCAAAATCATAAAAGAAAATTTCATTAACTTAAAGAAGATGTCTATCAAGGTAAAAGAAGCATACAGAACACCAAATACACTGAACCAGAAAAGAAAGTTCCCTCAACACTTAATAATCAAAGCACTAAATGTACAGAACAAAGAAAGAATATTAAAAGCTGCAAGGGGAAAAGACCAAGTAACAAATAAAGGCAGACCTATTAGAATCACCCCCAACTTCTCAATGGAGACTCTAAAAGCCAGAATGGCCTGGACAGATGTGCTGCAGACTCTAAGAGATCACAGATGCCAGCCCAAACTACTATACCCAACAAAACTTTCAATCACAATAGGTGGAAAAAATAAGGACCATTTGAGGGGTAGTTTGAAAACCTAACACAGTAGAAGCTTCCTAAAATACATACAGATATGAAGGCAATCTAAATGAAATCACTAAATAAAGGGGAGACACAGCCCCAGTTGGCTATCTCTTGTCACCAAATGAAGCTTCCAATCCAGGAAATGGGTTATATCTAATTGAGTTGTTGGCCAAAGGCATTCTATAGGAATCCCCAAATTATCCAGGCTGTTGCTGAGACTACAGTTTGCTGTCCACAAACTGACAGCAAGATCCCATTGATGAAGACAATGCATGCACAACTCACTGAACATGGAGAAGTGAAGCTGGAGCCTACACAGAGCCTCTATGTTCTAGAGTCTGTGGTGTAGGAGAGTATTCTGCATGCTACCAAGAGAAACATAAACACCAACCCAGCCACAAACCCTTTATCTACAATGGTGTCACGTGTATAAGACATGTTAGGGCAGTGGTGGCACATTGTGGGAGTAACTAACCAATAACTGCTCTGACCGAAGGACCACTCCAGGAGATAGAAACCATACCACCATTGCTTGGGTGACCAAGAACTTGAGACTAAGTAGACCAGGCTTAGGGTAAAACCAAATACCACTATTCTACAAAAAAAAAAAAGTAACAAGAAAATGACTTCTAATGACATTCCACTATACTTGTAGATCAGTGCCTCCCTCAGCCATCATCAGAGGAGATTCCTCCTACCCCAGATGGGAACAAATACAGAGACCCACAGCCAGACAGTATGCAGAGAGTGAGAGAGACCTTAGAACACTCAGCCCTAAAATGGATTATCTCCATCAAATCCCTTCCCTTGGGGCTTAGGAAACCCAGAAGAAGAAGAGGCAGAAAAGAATGTATGAGTCAGAGGGTATGGAGGACACCAAGAAAACAAGGCCCTCCCTGTAAATCAATAGAAGCAAAAGTCTTATGAACGCACAGAGACTGAAGCAGCATTCACAGGGCCTGCAGGGGTCTGCACCAGGTCCTCTGGTTATATACAATGGCTTCCAGGGTAGTGTTTTTATGGGAATCCCAAGCATATAAATGAGTGGACATCTGCTTCTTATGTCTTCCCTTGGGTTCTTTTCCTGCTGTTCATTTGTTTTGTCTAACTCTAACATCTTAGTTTTTGTTTTATCTTACTATATTATATTTTAGTATATTATTATCCCTCAGAAGCCTGTTTGTTTTCTAGTGGGAGACAGAAAGGGAGTGGATTCAGATGGGAAAAGAGATGAGGGGGAACAGGGATGGTTATAAGGAAGGGAAACAGTAAGTCAGGATATATTATGTGAGGGAAGAAAACTCTATTTTCAATAAAAGAAAAAGAAAGAAAGAAAGAAAGAGAGAGAAAGAGAGAGAAAGAAAGAAAGAAAGAAAGAAAGAAAGAAAGGAAGGAAGAAAGAAAAGAAAAGAAAAGAAAAGAAAAGAAAAGAAAAGAAAAGAAAAGAAAAGAAAAGAAAAGAAAAGGAAAAAAAGAAAAAAAAATCAAAGCCCCAAAGGAGCTCACCTGACTGACGTCTCCGGGAGAATGGACAGAGGACATGGATGGATCTGTGGCAGAAATTATTGCGTAACTAGACCAGCCAGTTCTGAAGCCTGTTTGTAAACTCCCGTTGCCCTATTCACTCCAGCCAGGTGGGGCTGGCTTTCTGTTCCTTGGAGCCAAATGCAATTAAGAGACAGAATCATCCTCTTCATGCTCCATGTCAGACTTTTTACAAGGGAAGAAATAAAGATCCAGAGAGGCAGCCTGTGCTGCAGAGGTCTCTCAACCGTGAACCGATGAGGATTTATAAGTGGTACAGGACAAGCTGGAGAAGTAGTTCTCTGCTAGGGCTGGGCAGCAAAGCCATGACCAGACTGTGACTGAGATGTCTTGTAGGAGGGGTTAGCTTAACAGCCCTGTTGATAATCCCCAGAGTTATGTTCCGTTTTAAAAACGGACTCAGAAATCAATTTTTTGGTATGTGTAACACTATTTTGATATATGTATTATTTATGCAATGGTAACTAACTCTCTCCCAGTTGAGGGTCAGCCTAGGAAGCTAATTTCTCCTTGGAGTTTCAAGCTATCAAACCAAAGCACGCATAAAGCAGAAGCCAGCAACCCAAACTAGAGAGAGTTTGTAGTCAAAGGCTTCAGTCTCCACAGGACGAATGATTACCCTCCTTGCATCTCTCCTGAGACCATGAAGCTTCCTGGAAGCTGAAACGATCTGGCATTCACACAGCCACTCCCATCTCTAGACTAGCAGGGGGCCCCCAGGCTCTCTCCAGTTTCCGTGTGTTTCTCCCCTTCTAAAATCGTCTGCTCCTGCCACTTTCTGCCATATCCAGTATGGATGGCTGCAGCCTTGGCTGTCAATGAGAGGGGCAGAGGTGTGACACACAGCCCCAGACCCTCAGTCTCAGGTGTCATTTTAACAACTGCCTCCACAGGGCTGCTGGGGGACTCATCTCTCAGCTCGACACTTCTCCCAAAGCAATGACACTGAGAATTTCTTTGCAGAAAATCAAAAAGAATCCATTAAATTCTCAGCCCCCAACCACGGATACTTCATGTCACAGCGCAATTAATCGAAGTCTCTGCATTCATGCCTGTGACTTGCCATGCTGCTTCCCACCTGCCTTTGGGAGAGGCAGGCCTCTTTCAGGACCTACCATTATTTATATCACATCTTTAAATGTTTAATGTTAATGAATTGGCAATTTCATTGAAAATAGCTTCCCCCCTGCCCCAGTTTGTAGCAATATGCTAAGAGAAAAAACGTGTGATACACGAGGAGAGAGACAATGTGTTCTTTCTAAGGCAGATACAGGAATCCTGCTGTGCAGGCCAGCATCAAGACAAGAAGCAATGGCTAGCTTCCACTGTCCACACCCTTCTTCTTCCCAGAAGGGTTTCAAAAGCTTTGTCTGGCGTTCCTTGAGGGGCACTGGTTGAACAAGAGCCTGCTGCTCAGAGTAAGTGTGCATGCCAAGTGCCTTTCTCCAGCACACGCAAGCTGTGTTAATGCTGCTCCTTGCCTTTCTGTTCTCTTCCTGTTCAAAGAGTTCCCGATGGAGAAGGGGAGAGGGAGAGAGATGTGCCCTGGCAAGCATTGGCAGGAAACAGATTTCACTGGGGCCTTCGATTAGAAAGATAACCCACTTAATGGGATGGAGAAAAATCTCCCTGTGTAAAGAATATTGCCAGGTTTGGTTTCAGTGTAAAAAAACAAAAATCACTCCACTTTGCTGTGGGGTGGTCTTTCTGTACTCTGTGAGTATGTGTTACTACCATCAGTTAATAAAGAAGCTGCTATGGCCTATGACAAGGCAGAACAGAGCAGGTGGGGAAGCCACGCAGAGAGACAAGGAAAAGGAGGCTGGATCGGAACAGACAAAGCGAGCTGCTGCCAGGAGAAGCAAGATGTGAGAGAACAGGTAACCCCACGAAGCCACCTGGCAAAACCATAGATTAATAGGAATGGGTTGAATTCAGTTGTAAGAGCCAGCTAGCAATGAGCCTAAGCCATAGGCCATACAGTTTGTAACTATTATTAAGACTCTGAGTGATTATTTTGTAAGCGGCTGCGGACCGTGGGTGGGAGAGATTCCTCTGGACCTCGGGGCTGAGTGGGACTGGGGAAACTTCCACCTACATCACTTGATCATCACAAAGAATAATAAGGAAGAAACTAAAAAAAAAGCCATGGCCCATCCCCCCATCTCCAAGTAATCCCTGATACTTTTTCCTCATACGAATAGCCTCCTGTATAAAACCATGATGTACAAGCTAAAAACAAAAAATAAAACAGAGAGCAAATGTCCTCTGACACATGCCTCCTGCTTTCCAAACCTTATTTAAAGATGTTCGGTTTTATTTACCTATAGCAGTGGTTCTCAACCTTCCTAATGCTGCAACCCTTTAATACAGTCCTTCATGTTGCAGTGACCCCCCCCAAAACATTTTCGTTGCTACTTCAAAACTGTAATCTTGCTACTTTTATGAATCATAATATAAATATCTGATATGGAGGATATTTGATATACGACCCCTTTGAAAGGGTCTTTCAACCCCCAAAGGGGTCGAGACCCACAGGTTGAGAACCACTGACCTACACAAAGGAGATAATGCTGCTCGCATTTCTTTTTTACCCTCTAGGTAGTTCCTTTTCTGGAATTCTGTCATCTGCTCCTCTCCATACTGTGGCTTCACAGCATTTTATTGAGATATTTTCCTTTGCCGTTGGTACTGCACTGACTGACATTTTCAGTGAACGATGGAAGGACTTCAGTATTTAAGAATTTACGTGGTGATTGTATGAGTTACCATGATAAAATGTCTGCCATAAACAACTTACTGGATGAAGGGCTTATTTGACTTACAGTCTCACAGGATTTCAGTCCTCTGTGGCGGGGGGAGGAAAAGGGAGCAGCTTGGACCATGTGGATAGAAGCATAGGGCAGAAGGATTTGTTCTCATTTTGACCAGTCGGGTAGCAGGGGTGCTCCACCTTCAACAATCTGCCTCCTGAAGTTCACCACTATCAGCTAGATACCTTGTCCTAAAGATCCCATAATCCCCGAAATAAGCACGACCAGCAAACACCAAGATTTAAACGTATAAACCTGTGGAAAAGTCATCAGACTCACACCACCGTGAAGAGGATCAAGAAGCCTCCTCCATTATCATTCATGGGCTTATTCAGCCACTCAGCAAGTATTTATCAGACCCTTAGTATGTAGCAAACGTCTTCTTAGGGGCCGTAAGAAGGATAACTTCCTCAGAGCTACACAGACCACAGCCCAAATAGAGACACACTACATCGCCGATTATGGTTACTTCTGAGATATAGCTAATCAAGGATGATACAGCCACAGAGATTAAGTGTTTAACATCCACTTGGACTTGAGGAGAAAGTGCCAGAGCAACCCACCTGTGGGAAGACTTGGGGACAGTGTATTCACAGGGAAACAGGAAGTTCGAACTTCATAGGATACTAGATTCCCGAGGGAGGCTGGAAGAGACAGGCTGTGGGACAAAGACATCAAATTGCTATCAGGTGATTAAGAAAGGTACATAGGCTTTTCTCATTGAAATAATTTTTATGCCTTTTTCATTCTTAATAAATGTATTTCTGTAACGTCCATCAGATGAGACAATCCTCTATTAGGGGAAACAAGGATCCCTCTGAAAGGCACAGAAGAGCCAGCTAGATTTCATGGTGGGAGTATTGACATGGTGGAAAGGGGCCAACACACAGTCAGGGTTTGTTTGTGCTTTTATTTCCCCCAGGGTGCCTGCCCTTAAACATCTGTCAGCACACTACCGTTCCCTCCCACACTGAAGGAACCAGGACTTATGAAAAACATCCACAACCTAATTCCTTCCAGAATCGCCCGGTGCAACCAAGTCTCCTCCCAGCAGCCCACCCCAACCCCCACCCCCAAGTCCTAAGGCGTTTCACTGTTAAGATCATCAGCGTTTTAAAAGGTGCACCATAAACCCCATTATACACCTGCAAAGCTCAGAGATGTGTCCTAGGACTCCCAGGTCCAGCTCTGATGAAGACCAAGAATTGGACAGGGGACTGTGGAGACAACATTTTAAGAATGGTCTTCCCACAGGTAAGAGGGGCCAGGAGCAAATGGTCTATAGCTCATCACAGGCCTAAGAGACCCATGGTTACTCTGACTCACAGGCAAACCAATCCAGCTGGTTTGGCCAGTTCGTGAATGAAGTCATTAGCAGCTTTGGGGCAACTGAAGTCTTCTGATTACAGGATGATGGTTCATTTCTTCTCTGAGGTTCAAAGACAGGCGTTTATTATTTACTTATTTATTTCCACAAATGGTTGTGCTGGGTCCAAGTGATGTGACTAACTCTGCCTTCTCCTGACCCCCTTTCCTGCTAAGTGTCCATGATCACCCTGTGGATATACCTGCAGCCAGTGAATTTGAGTGCCAAAAGCGAACAGCGGGCCTTTGGTCAGGCTGTATCCCCAGCCACACAGGAGTCACCACCGAGGCAGTGGGGAGGCATGGTTGCTCCATTTGTTTTCATTGCTCTGAGGTAGGGGGGAGGGAGTATCTGGAATTGAGCTGATTAGCCCAAGCCTGGCCAAGAGCCTGCGGTTGAGGGAATGATGGTTATGTTATTGGCTCCTATTTAAAAGGAAAAAAAAAAAAGATAAGATATTACAGTATCTTAGCAGGGCTGAAAAGCTCATACGATGATGTAAGTGCATGGATGCCAGACAGATCATTGAGTGGGAATGGGAGGGGTAAGGAGGGGTCGAGAAACAGACACATGATACCATGTTCGGTGAGCAGGCAGATTCTCACTCTCCTACCAAATGACTCAGCGGAACCTACTGATGGTCATACAAAGGCAAATCAGTTCTGGTTTTGAGGGTGCTATACTGAACCAACTATATCAGTTGGGTTTTTGTTTGTTTGTTTGTTTGTTTGTTTGTTTGTTTTTTAATTAAAGATACCACTGAAAAGCCCCTAGGGGTAACCGCTCCATCCCCTTCCTGTTACAGGCCACCTCACCTTCCTCAGGGAAACTTTCCTGGCTTCAGGGTCCATGGACACACCTGGCTAGCTTCTTCCTGGTGGAAGGGAGAAAGAGAGAATGGTAGAATTAGTTTATTTTATTATTAAGTAACATCCTAATTGCTAGGCCAAATATACCTCCCGGTTTGTTGTGCACGGTGGGGTTTCTGGGACCCAGGACTTGCACAGCTGAAGTCAGGAGACCTTCTGACAAACTGAGATGAGTTAAGCAGTCACCTTAATGAAATGAGTCCCCATGTGTCACATAAGGAAGGTAATAAAGGGCTGTTGAGGGATGGAATGAGTAACCTCAGAGTAGCTTAGAGTTTTGTGTAGTGTTCTGTGCTTTACAATGGACTTTCATACAAATTATCTCATTTAACCTTATTAGTGGTCAAAGAAGACAAAGGTTACTTTCACGCTGCTGTGACCAAATCCCTGAGAAGAATTTTAAGGAACCAATTCGGTATTTAGACCCCAGTTTTAGAGGTGGTTGTCCATTGGGGTAGGGAGGCTGTGACAGAGCAATTCACAGCATGGTGGCCACTATGGAGAAAAGAGACTGAACTCTGTATTCAGGCAGATTCAAGTTCAAATCTAGAGGTGTTGGTTTATGACCTTGGGTGTTGTACCAACTTTTTTTTTTTATCTGTAAAATGAGAATAGCACTACATACATGTGATAAATTCGTTGTTATACAATGAGATAATACAGTCAGAGTGCCCAGCACAGAGCCTTCCATGTGGTAGGCACTCACATCCTATCATTCCCTGTTTCTTCTCTGGTTCAGATACTGTTCTCTGTCTGTATTCCATCTCCGTTTCCCTAGGCTGAGGTTAGAAATGCCATGTCTTCCATTCCCTCTGCCTTGGTGTCCCTGAGAATGGCATGCAGAATAGAGAACACCAACCAGTGAAAAGTTTTGTTTTGTTTTGTTTTGTTTCGTTTCGTTTTGTTTTCTAGACAGGATTTCTCTGTGTAGCCCTGGCTGTCTTGGAACTCACTCTGTAGACCAGGCTGGCCTTGAACTCAGAGATCTGCCTGCCTCTGCTGCCCAAGTGCTAGGAGTAAACCAGTATTTTGACTGGCATCTCTATCTAGTAAATACCTTTGGCTAATTGATGCTGCCTCTCCTACGTCAGAGGTGATGAAGCCATGACGTTTGTTTTTTATAAATTGTAACACTTAAACATTTTTGGAGCAATTGAAGTGCTTACACAGTAGAAAACTCCTTCAGGCAATCTTAGAAAAGTTGCAAGGTCCCTTTCTTTGTGTAAAATAATGAGAGCCGGAGAGACAGCTCAGGGGTTAAGAGGGGTCGCTCTTCCAGAGGACCCCGATTCCCAGCCCAAGCATGGCAGCTCACAACCACCTGAAACTCCAGTCCTCAGGGAGTCAACATCTTCTTCTTGCCTCCAAAGGCACTGCACACATGTGATGCACAGACATACCTGTAGATAAAACACCCATACACAAAAAATGAAAACCAAGTTAAAAATAGATAAAAAAATGACATCTAGGCATGCCATAGGGCACATAAAACCGTTGGCATTTCAGCCTTTCTTTGGACTGCACAGTCCCCAGTTAATGCCACAACTTTGTTCGCTACTATGCATGGTAGATGTCCGAACACCCACGGAACTCTTACAGAAACAATGCAGCCCATTTTCTGCCAAACTTTTTCTTCTGGGCTCAACAGTTATTAAGACATTTTACATTTGCTGTCACACTGTATTAGTTACCAATGTAGTCGCTTTAGAATTAATTCTGATGGATTGATGTCTTCAGAGAGGAGGCCTAAATAAACAGCTTGTATTCTAAGTCATCCAACTGTCCCTGCGGAAAATATGACCATTCCTCCAATTGAGAAACTGCTTAAATCGAAATAAAAGCAAGACTATGTTGCTTCTAAGCATTTCCCAACTCTTTTATGGCAGCAACTTAATATTATATTAATATTTATTGTTTTATGAGTTATGTTATGTTTTATCTTTCCTCAAATAGAAATCGTTATATAAAATTTTGGTAAATGTAGTCATGATGAAGAAACCACCAGAATTCTTATTATAGAAGCACATTCATATTTACTTGGTTATTGAAAAACAGAGACTTTCAAGGATTTTTGGTTCTAGCAGAACTAAAGTAAGCAGTTTTTATACCAGTTTTTATATATTTTCTATGTTTGTGTTTTCTGATCTTTCACTAAAAATCCATTTTTTATCATAAATGATAAGAAAAGACAAAAGCTGAAGTTGAGTTGTTGTTTTCTCTTTATGTTTTCAATTTTATTTATGTTTACTTATTTATATTTTCAAAACATTAATTGATCTAACTGATTTTATTGTGTTTTTTTTGTGTGTCTCTATGGTTGAAAAAATAATGTTTAGGCATAAAAGAAATCTTAAACAAGGACCATATTTTTATAGACAGTGGAGTTTTAATCTACTATTAAGGCCCCAATGCCTCTCCCACTTCTAAATCGATATGTTGAAGCTCTCACTTGATGTGATCCTTTGAGATGGGACCCTAAGAGTGGAAGCCTTGGTTTGGTGAAATACAGGTGCACCCACAGGAGAAGGTATAAAAGGGCTTACTGTGTCTGCTGTGTATTGTTGTGGAATACTTAACTATGTAAAGATGTGTTACATTCATTTATGCTGTGGAATAGTACTTTAATTGTGTAAAGGTGTGTTACATTTGTTTCTACTGCATTTGTTTGATTATGAAGAGATGTGTTGCTGTTTCACCTTGCCTGCCTAAGGTACTTGATTGGTTCGATAAAACAGTGAATGGCCAATAGCTAGGCAGAGAAAGGATAGGTGAGGCAGAGAGAATAGATAGGAGAAGAAAAAGAGAGAAGGAGGAATGGAAAGAGAATGGGGGAGAAAGAGAGGGATATACCTGGGGCCAGCCAGCCAGGCACCTGCCAGCCAGGCAGACAGAGAAGAAGCAGGAAAAGTAGGACATAAGAAAGAAAAAGTAAAAGGCCCCAAGGTAAAATGAAGATGAAGAGAAACAGTTTAATTTAAATTAAAGGAAAAAAGTTAGCCAGAAATGAGCATAAGCTAACGCTGAGCATTTATAACTAATAAAAAGTCTCTGTGTCATAATTTGGGAGCTAGTTGGTAGCCTAAAAGAAAAAGCCTGGTACAGAAGATCTACCCTTTAGAGAGACATACTACTCTACCTTAGTGTAGAAGTCATCGATGGAATAATAATCCATTATCGAGGTTATCACCCTCCTAATCCAGTCACCTCCCAAATCACCATCAGCTATGGGCCAAGTCTTCAATACCTGAGTGCTGTCAAACAATCTTTGTACACTTTAAATGTGCATTGCTCTCATTGTTAAGAAAAAGCTGATTGGCTGATAGCTGGGCAGGAAGAGATTGGGTGAGACAGTTTCACACAAAGAGAATTCTGGGAGGAAGAAGGGCAGAGTCAGTAGTTACCAGCCAGACACAGAGGAAGCAAGATGAGAATGTCGTACTGAGAAAAGTATCAAGCCACGTGGCTAAACATAGATAAGATTTATGGGTTAATTTAAATGTATGAGCTAGTTAGTAATAAGCCTGAGCTACCAGCCAAGCATTTATAAGTAATATTAAGTCTCTGAGTCAATTATTTGATAAGCAACTGCTGGGTGTTTGGGAGTTGCTGGCAGGACAGAAACTTACATATATTGGCCATCCAAAACGTAACTTGGAGGCCTGAGTAAGGAGAATTTTTGTTTACTCTTTATCTAAGGAAGAGAATTGGGCTCATTCAAAGATTTAAAATACTAGAACCAGCTCTTACAAAGGCATAGGCCTCAGCTTCTATCTACTACTGGGGACCTGGTTCAGAGACACTTCCCATTGCCAAGTTAGATCTTATCCAGTGACAGCATGTGCTGGGAAGAAGCTGTACCAAACAAATATCTAATCTCTCATTGACTTGAGAAGTCAGTTGAATCCACATTAGACTATGCATGTCCTTAGGGTCATTTGATTTTGAAAGGGATAGAACAGTGAGATACCATATCGTGATAGCGTGGGTTTCTGGATGAAGCTGGTGTTTGCATTTAATTCAGTAAGTAAGACAACTAAATATCTTTGCATGCCATAGGCAAATGTGCTTGGCTGCCATGCATAGCTATGGACCTATATACATGGTAGTGGTTGTAGGTGCTCTTTGGATGCTGCATTAGAAAAAGAGTCAGGGTCTCTGTGTTCTTTTTTCAAAGGAACTGATGATGGATTTCTATCCTAAATTGTTAACACACAGATGAACATAAAACTCAATGAGACTGAACACACGACGAAACTCATTTCTGTGTTTGGTGTACTTGGAACACCCGAATTTCATTCTAAAGCTACGCTCACAAGTGAAACCAGTGAGGAAAAAATGTGTAGTTCTAATTTTTCAAAAGAATAGAATCATAATTTTATTCTTCATTTGTGAAAATGAACTAGCAGGGAGAAGACATAGGCAAAATGATATCTTGGTGAACAGCCAGGTATGAAATATAGGTACTAATGGTCCATTTTAATGTTCCCAATTAAGATTTCTTTAAGATGAAAACTGATTGCTTTCTGCCATTAAATGCTTTGAGCTAGATTGGAATTTTCCCCTGCACCTCTGTGAACACAGCAGTAGTTCCAGATTCTATAATTTCAGATGAAAAATTTGGGGTTTTAATAGCAATGTCTCTTAACCCTTTTGTCCTTCTATTGCTCCCACCCAAATCTCACACAGCAAGCCGTCTGAAGAGTTTATTGAATGGCTCACCTACATTGGCACATTCTTTTTGTTCGCCCGCATTTGTGTGCAGTCTCATAACACTCTTAAGAGCCAATTAGAGAACCATATATGGATTCGAATTACTATCCTGTGAGTGCTCTTGTAAAACCTAACACTCTTGTATTTCCTACACCTTCAGTGTCTCCAGCCTGTGCATGAGTTATTTCAAACAAAACAAAGCCTACTTACATTGAGATTGCTCTACAGGTCAATGAAGTGGTAGATATCCACTTCTCTTTTACAAAATGTTTCTGTAACCGTCCAAAATCAGAGGTTTCACCTTGCTGTGCATGCATACAATATACTTTGATCATACTCACCCTCTTTACTATTCTTTAATTAGGTTTCTTGTGACTGCTATTGATTTGATTTTCTGCACTTTGGATACAAGAAAGTACATAGAAAATATTCATCTATTTCCACCCTGAATGGCTGGAGCAAGCCATCTTGTTGCCCAAATGTAATATGCTAGATACATATTATGCTAGATTTATACATATAATATGCTAGATGCATAGAAGGTATTGTGATAAAAGACTTTTAAAATGTTAAACTGTTGTTGCTTTTTGCTCACATGTAGGGCATCTTTGATAAGCAGGTTCATACTGTGATCTTCAGCTTGACCACCTCTCTTTAAACACAGACTCTAGCTCTTTTCTTGTATTTATTAAATTAGCCATTTTGCATCTCATGTGAAAGGGCTAATTTTTGCACATTGAAATCTTAGTTCATATGTACGGTGGGCATCGAAAACAGCAGCACCAACTCAGCTAAAAGGCGCACGATTAAAATAAGGAGCAAGCAACAGAATCCAAAAGAGACAAACCTTTCTGCTCCTTCTGAAATCCCTGTCTCCTTAATATAATTCAGCTCTGTGTTTGTGGCAGTAAAGTGTTTTGAAGTCATAGATTTGGGCTCGGGAATCGTACTGAGCTCTTAAAAGCCAAATGCATGCAGTTCATTGTTGGCACGTGTGCAGTAGTCTCATTCTTAACTGGCAAACAGCCCTGCAAACTGTTTTCAGCATTCGAAGAGACAAAATTTTAATAAAGAACATTTAAAATAAAATATCCTTGTTCACCATACCACACTAAAAATACTTTTTATGTATGAATGCATGTGCCTAACTATAAGTATATGTACCACATGCATGCAGTTACCCACAAAGGCCAGAGAGGGCATCAAATTTCCTGGAACTAGAGCTACAGGTAGTTGTGAGCCAATTAATGTGGGTGTTAGGGACTAAACCTAGGCCCTCTACAAAAGCATCAAGTACTCTTAATCACTGAGCCATGTCTCTAGCTCCTCAATTGTTTTAAAGTCATTCAGTTATCTTCAAGATAGAATTTACTTTGCCTATCCCTGTTAAGAATGAAGAGTTCTCTGTCGGTTTTTCTATCTTTTGTGTGTGTGTGATGTGTGTATGGGTAGTGATTGGATTCTGGGGTTGATTCTTACAGTCTTTGTTCTCTGCTCATGCACACAGGAGACTAGCTACCCCTAAACTTCTGCAGATTCTCTTCCCTCTGCCTCCCATCTCACTGGAGGACACTGAGGTCACAGGGTGTGTGACAGCCTCTGGCTTTACTTGTGACTTAGAGTGCCAAAGCTGTTATTTGAGTTCATTTCTAGCTTTAGAGCAATGGAATAGGATGGACATCTGATTGTTATCTTTCAGGCGAGGAAACAAAGTCCTAGACAACACAGACTGTAATCTTGTAAGTGAAAGAGTCAGGCCCGTTACCCCAGCATCCGGGTTAGGGGCCTTGCTCTGCCTTTCACTGGAATAGGACTTCCTGTGAATGGCATGGGGTGAAAGGAGGTGAGAAAAAATGGCGGTGAGGTAGCCCTCAGAAGGCAGCTGGACAATCAAACGTATGGTGATATATTGTGTACCCTAATAAAGCTTGCTCTACGAATCCTCAGACTGAAAGCCTCTGAGTCCTCACCTGGAAGGATCTCAGCTGATCCTGTTTCTTCACAGCCTTATTTACCTTTGTCTGCCCTACTGTCACTTCCTGGGATTAAAGGCGTGTGTGCTTCCCAGTACTGGGAGTAAAGGTGTGCGCCACCACTGCCTGGCTCTGTTTCCAGGGTGGCCTTGAACTCACAGAAATCCAGACGAATCTCTGCCTCCTGAGTGATAGGATTAAGGGTGTGTGCCACCACTGTCTGAACTCTACGTCTAATCTAGTGGCTGGCTCTGTTTCTCTGATCCTCAGGCAAGCTTTATTAGGGTATACAATCTATCACCACAGGAATGCCTCTTCCCAAACCTTTCAGACAGATCTTTCAAGGGTCTTGATTGTTCACCTCTAGTGGCGGTCCTCCAGTCCCTTTGTCACAGTGCCTGTAATTTACATGAAACACCCCCACATCCCCCCAGATAGTCCGTTACTGTCCCTAAGCCGGTTAAACACGATCTGAAGTATTGGGACCAGAAGTGCATATCCACAGGTAATTAGTTAAAACTGAAAAGGTCTACAGATAAAGGAGCCTGCACGCCAAACAGCAAATGCTTCAACTATTACTATTTACATGCAGACCCAGAGGGTTGGCTAGGCGGCATAAGGTATTAGAAATTGTTATTCGTGAAAAACGTGGTGTTTACAGTAGTCGCTTGAAAGACTTGTGTGGAAAAACCCTTCCTTTATATGAATAAGGTATGAGAATCTAAGCAGCACTGAAGCCGAACACTTTGGTACTAAGCCTAGATCTAGAATGCCAATTGGCCCCGGGCTCTCCATTCGCCCACTCAGAGGAGGGCTTTGTCAGCTGATCTGCCTGGCTGATCCTGCCAACGAACCGTGTATTACATTTACCTAGGAGAGCTATCCCCAAGCAAAGTGCTTGTCAGAACACCCCAAGAATGGCAAAGAATCATGACATCACCAAGCTAATAACTTGCTGGGTGGTCCAGGCCAATAAGCCTAGCTATACCAGAGGGCAAGGAGGTAGGATCACACATACAAGGTCTTCCTATATTGCAGAAAGAGTTCAAGGCTAGCCTGGGCAAATGAATGAGGCCCTGTTTCAATAAATAATAAACAAATAAAATAAATAAATAATAAGAATCTTGGATATAGGTCAATGATAGAGTGTTTATATTGCAAACACAAAATCCTAGGTTTAATCCAAAGAGAGACAGAAAAAGAAAGACAGAGAGAAAAAGAGACAGAGACAGAGAGGGAGGAAGGGAGGGAGGGAGGGAGGGAGGGAGGGAGGGAGGGAAAGTGGGAGAGAGGATGGGAGGGAGGGTGGGAGGGAAGGAGACAGAGAGCAAGAGAGAGAGAATGGGAAGGACACAGGTAAGAGTTATAGGACTGGGTTTGGTCTACATGTCAGGATCTAGTCTGAACATCTGAAAGTTGTTGATGGGAAAGCTATGTAGACATCTGTCTCTACCCCCTCCTGACTATCTGAGCTACTAAGTGACATATTGTATATCAACTAAGGTGGCATATGACCTTTCATAAAACTAACTTTCTTCTACTGTCTGAGATAATAAATATATCTCCAGCATTTTTTTTTTTTACTTACTTTAGTTAATATTGGAAGGGTTATCCATGATATACCATTTTTCTCTGGCTAACATTCTTTTTTGCACAGGGTCCCCATCTTGACTATGTACGGGAAATTTTTATCCAAGTACGAACCCTGGGATGAAACGTGTGAGACGCCACAACCAACTTAAGTATTTAGTATTTGCCAAGTAAACTCAAACATCATATGACAGTGATAAGCTAGGGATCCAACACACATTTAACAAATGTCTGCGGAGTACCAGGCACTCTGCCACATAAGGAAAAATTAAATGTGTCCCTGACTTTGAAAAGAGCACCCCACTGGCCACCAGGAGAAGGGCTAAAGCTTGAAGCAAACTCATCCCACCCAGTCACTTGGAACAACCATGTTAGCCAAAGACATGTCAAATACAGGCTGTCTGCATGCTCTTGTTAACATCTTGCTTTGTAGGGCCTTTCTTCCTCCCTTCCTCTCTCCCTCCCTCCCTCTCTCCCTCCCTCCCTGCCTCTCTTCTTCCTTCCTTGCTTCCTCCCCACCCACCCACCCTCTCTTTTTCTACTTGGTTGAGAGGAAAGGAAAAAGTGAAAATAAGCAGAATAAGTTGTTGAGGGCAGAAAATATAGAGCAAGGAGATTGCTGTGTTTGCATATATGCTCCTGAGATCCTGTGTTGGAAAACTAGTCTCTCTGTGTTAACACTTAGAGACAACAGGGACGTTAAGAAGTGACTGGGTGATGGGGACATTGCCTTCACAAATGGATTAATGCTGCTCTCGAGGGCCTGGGTTAGTTTGCTCAGGGGTGAGTTCTCACACTGTGAGGTTGCCCTTTGAGTTTCCTGTCTCTTGTACAATTTGTCCTTTGCTTTCATGATGTTATATCACAAACTGCCGCCACCAGGAGCCAAACACATACCAGAGCTGTGATCTTGTATTTCTAGCCACTATATCTGAGACAGAAAATAAACCACTGGAGCTATCGATTTTCTAATTTAAATTAATGAATGATTTAAAATAATCAAAAATAGTACTCTCCCAGCATTTCATCTGTGTGTCAGCAGACAGGGTCCTACAATTGTAAGACATTTATGACTGTTGTATTGGGGCCCATAGGTTGTCTTAGTTAAGATTTTTATTGCTGTGAAGAGACACCATGACCACAACAACTCTTATCAGGAAAATGTGTAATTGGGGTGGCTTACAGTTTCAGAGGTTCAGTCCATTTTCAGCATGGTGGGGAGCATGGCGGCTTGCAGAGGAACATGGTGTTGGAGCTGAGAGTCCTACATCTTGATAGGCAGGCAACAGGAAGTTGACTGAGACACTGGGCAATATCCTGAGCATAGGAAACCTCAAAGCCTGCTCCCACAGTGGCACACTTCCTCCAACAAGGCCACACTCATTCCAACAAAGCCACACTCCTATTAGTGCCACTCCCTATGAGATGATGGAGGCCAATGACATTCAAACTACCACATAGGTCATAATATTACATGTCCACCATCACACGAGGCACTGTGGGGCAATCATGGTTAACAAGTCACTCCCCAGATGTCCTGATTTGAGAAACAGAGTAACCCTGTTCTCCTTATTGTTTGTCTGTATATATGGGTGACTGGGACCAAGAATTCTTTTTCTAGTGGGTTCTTGGTGTGATCTACCCAGAAAAATCTCAGAAACCACCAACACCACCTTACCTCACCATAGTTACCAAGTGGAAGATGAAAGGAAATCTCAATGGCCCTGATAACTTCACTTCCAATTCCCTGTTAGCAGAAACTCCAGGCCCCAAGTCAATTCTGTGTCACGTCTCTAGATGTAGCTTGATGGCCACTGAATTCTACTCTCACTGAGATGTCCAGCATTGTCTACCTGGTGTATGTATCCATATCTCCAAGTACCAAGGGAACGAACCATTGGTGGTAATTCTCCAGTGTTAAATACATAGAATCTGTCAATTGTTAGAACCATTGAATAAAACGTATTAAAGTTGTCTACGCACCTGAGTGAATAGAAGATTTCCCCCTGGTCCTCATTAAAATTCCCCCTTTGTTTCCATCCTCTGGTCACGGACACCTTAGCAATATTTTTCCATCATCTATTTTGGTATAAAACATATCAATACCATCTTGACAAGGTCTGTGACTATAAATGCCAAGTACAATGGATGGAGAATGGAGACGATCTTGTATCTAGCCACTTTCGGCTTTGTTACCAAAGATGTCATACGTGGCCAATAATTTAATCCCCCTCCCCCCACAAAAAAAAATCCCTCTGAGTTCCAGAGCTTGTTGGCTTTGGGAATTACAGAGAAGCTGCTTCTCTTTTCTCTCCTGCAGCATCCCCTCCTATGAAAGACACCACCCCCAAGGCTAGGTTAGGGCATTTGAATGTTCCCCTAGGAATCCTGTGCATATCTTCGTCAGTTTCCCATAGTGTGGGTTCCCTGAAAGAAGGACAATTGTCCCCTTTGTTTCCTGCTGTGTTTCCAATACCCAGCTAGATGTTGGCAAATACAGGCATTGTAAATGCTTAGTGAGTAGATAAAATAGTGAGGCTCCGCAGACTCTGTCATAGGCTTCTAGAAGTCACCTCTTCCCTCCAGGATCTTTTCTACTGAAATGAAGTCAAGGGTCTCTGTGCTGACTGACACACTATTTGTCTACCGTTCCCAGCTCCCCTTGCAGTTAGCTTTGGCTGTGTGACTGAGTTCTTGAGGATGCATTGTATGCAGCAGACAGGCATGTCACTTCATATCTGCCCCCAAAGACTGTCAGGTGACCTCCCTCATACTGCCCTTCACCTGCTATGCAGACACAGTGGCACCATTAAAGTACTAAGAAGCCCTTGATAATGGCTAAGCCCCATCGTGGAAAGGCGACTCTAGTTATCCATTTATTTATGCGTTAGATCGCCATATCAAAGTGCCGTGAACTGGGTAGCTTACGCAACAGAAATGTATTGCTTCATGGGTCTAGAGGCTAGAAGTCTAACTGAAGGTGTGCATGAGTTTGTTCCTGGGGACAGTGAGGGAAGGACATATTTCAGGTTCCAGCATCTCTCTTAGCTTGTGAGGCCTTCCTCACTATACTTTCTTGGTATATGTGCCTGGGTGTAGTTTTACAAGGAAAAAAAATCTTACAGGAGTGAGGGTCTTCCCTCCTTCAATATGACCTCTTATTAACTAAATAGCAATCCTGTTTCCCCAAAGCTATGTTTTGAGGTACTGGGCCTTAGGACCTCAGTGTATGAATTTTGTGGTCCATAACATGCTTCATGGAAGGTTACCTATCTGTGCCAGAGTTTGTACAAGGTACTTCCTCATAAGGTTACTGAAGAGTTAAGGTTTGTGGTCATAGTGGCCAGTGTCTCTCCCTGTAGCTGAGATCATCACCTGGTCATAGTGAAGTTGACCTCGAGGCTCCAGGGGCAGTCACCTACATGTACATAGTGGCTTTGGGAATGTAGAGATCCATTAGGCTTCAAGTATTCCCTCAGCCTCTAAATGAGAAATCCTGTCTGGACTTCTGCTGCTGCATCGGGTGGGCCATTGTCGACAGGTCACCCTCAGTTAAGTGGTGGCAAGAGAGCAGGCCTGGAGTTGGATTAACGAAAATTGTGTTTCTCTCCAAGTTCTTGTTCAGTAGTTCATAGAAATATCTCTCCCTATACTTGGGGTTATGGGGGAGGATTAATCAATTGAATGAAGATTAATCCATTTTCATAATTAGCATCAGGTCGACCTAAAGTAGATGCCCAGTGAATAGTTCTGTAAAAATAAATGTTAAGAGGCCGATTTCTTATCTGGGAACTGAGACCTCGGGCTTCTTCATTGGTATTCAGTGTCTGAGGTTGCAGGGTGTGACAGTCACACCTGTAAAATAAACCTGTGTGTGATACTTGAAGGAATGGCCCCAAGAAGAGGAACAATGGGTGTCCTGACGACTCGGAGAGGCATCTGAGGATTTCAACCCGATAGGAAGAATTCTGTCACTCAGAGCTTCCTTCCCAATGTTCTCTGTGCTTAACCGCCTCAAACCCTGTTGTGGATGGAGGGGCTGTTCTCTGAACACATTGCACTCAGAAAAGTCCAGCATGCTTTTCCTTCCTTTTCTCCCTTAATGACTAGTAGGGATGTTGCCCTTCTGGCCTCAGTGCTCAACCTCAACTTGCTCTGGGGCCCTTCTTCCTCCTGTAGCCTCCCTCTACTCTTCCGGCTTCCTCTGAACGACATTGAACCACTGAACCACGACGCATGCGCAATGCTCCCCCATGCTACCTCCTCACCCTGACCTCCCAGTGGTCTGCCTAGACTTAGTACTTTCCTCGTGGCTGCTTACCTTGGGGAGCTGGATTAGGGCACCAAGCGCTACCACCCCAGCCCCACTTGGAGTTTATCACTCCTTTACCACACAGCACAAGAACACATGCTCCTGGGAAGGCAAGGCCATCTGGCGCCACTTTCAATCGCATCCTTAATTGCTGCACAAATGGGGGAAGGAACTAATTTTAGCATTTCTATCATTAAACAACCCACAATTTAGCAGCAGGAGTTAGTCTCGCTTAATCTGACTTGGAAGCCTTGTTCTGCCCTTTCCTGGCTGTTTGAACTTGGGAAAGGTTAGTTGTCCATTCCGAGCCTCAAGATCTTAGAGAATGGGCATGCAAGTGAGTGTGTAAATTGAGCGGCACAGCATACTGAAAATCATTAGAACACACACACACACACACACACACACACACACACACAGAATAAACAAGTGAAATATGTGAATAGGAGCACTTTTAGCTTTTATACTGCAGCTAGGGTTCTCCCTGAGGTAGACAGGATTAAGTGCTGCTATGTTCTTCATATAGTCACACACAACATAGCAACCTCTCCATCATTGTTGGAACACATATGTAGCAGTAGTCAGACAAGTTCACAGTGAAGCTGAGAAAACTCCCGTTGCCTCACAGCACGATGCCCTACACACACTTTTGTGGTGATGCAGGTGCGAAGGATGCACATTGTGTATCGTGTGTGTGTGTGTGTGTGTGTGTGTGTGTGTGTGTCTGTGTGTCTGTGTGTGTGTGTGTGTGTGTGTGTGTGTGTGTGAGGGTTCTCTAGAGTAACAGGACTTATAGAATGAATCCCTCTCTCTCTGTCTGTCTCTCTGTCTCTCTCTCTGTCTCTGTCTCTGTCTCTCTCTCTGTCTCTCTCCCCCCCCCATATATATATGGAATTTATTGGAATAACTTACAGGCTGCAGTCCAGCTAATCCAACAATGACTGGCTGTGAACAGAAAGTCCAAGAATCCAGTAGTTGCTCAGTCCACAAGGCTGGGTGTCTCAGCTGGTCTTCAGCGCATGCTGGAATCCCAAAGAAGTGGGCTCCAATGCCAGTGAAAGAATGGATGTGCTAGCAAGGCGAGCGCCAGCAGGCCAAGAGCAAAAGCTTCCTTCTTCTATGTCCTTATACAAACTTCCAGCAGAAGGTGTGGCCCAGATTAAAGCTGTCTCTTCCTGCATCAAGCTCCAGATCAAAGGCGCGTGTCTTCCTACCTCAACGGTCTGGACTAGAAGTGGATTAATTCACTTCAAACCAAGCAGAAAAATCTCTCACAGGTGTGCCCTCCATTTCTAGATTGTAGTTCATTCCAGATGGAGTCAAGCTGACAACCAGGAATAGCCATTGCAGCTCAGTATGTGGTAGTGAAGTCAATTCCTCTATTTGTTTGCGTGCTTATTAGACCACAGTTTTGGCTGCTGCTTTACAGAGTATTTCTGTTTGCTTAAAAAAAAAAAAAAAAAAAAAAAAAAAGCACACTGTGTAACAGCAAGCTGTGCTCTCCCCATTGCAGCTTCAGGCATCCCACATTTACCGTATCCCTGGATTGCATCAAAAGTCCATGCCAAGTGACCGGCCTTTGCCCATCTTTGTGTGCTGACACTCCATGATGTCAGCACAATGATGGGAGAGTACAAGTACATATTTCTCAGAATATGCCCATCTTTAGATAAGGCACAACTGTGGTGAAGAATGACTCAGTCAAGCTATATTCCTTATGCTGTGACAATGGTGGGTGCCTGTCTCATTGGTTATAACTCATAAAATGTATAGCTCAAACAGTGAACTGTTGTGCAGACTGTAGAGGTTCGTGAAGCATGTTGGATCAATATCGGCATACCAACATTCTCACAAATAGTCTATTAGGGCTAGTGAGATGGCTCAGAGCCTAATTGTGCTTGCTACTCAATCTGATGATCCGATGATACCACAGTGGAAGGAGAGAACTGACTCCTGAAAGTCGGCCTTTAACTGCCACACTGGTACTGTAGCACATGTACACACACACACACACACACACACACACACACACACACACACACACATGAGGCTGTCTTTGAAAACAATACTTTATCATAACTGATCATTGCTGAAACACCTCCAAGTGGCAGGAACTAGTTTTCATTCATCTAGAACTTCCCGGTGGGTTCTTGATCACCAACTTTGGTGTGAGACACGGCGTTGGATTCCAGACCATTCTAGTTCATGGTGGAACTCTCCTTTGGAAGTTTCAAGTCTCCTTCCATAGGAAAGAGGGATCCTTGGGAAACGAGCAACACTGAAAAACTCTTCTGGAGAAGTTAATTCCATGGCACAAACTACAAGCTTTAGAAGTCTAGAGAAAACAGAGTACACTCTCTATCAGCAAACCCAAACATTCTAAATATCTGATCACCAGGATGTCCACCAGCAAAATCTATATTTTTGTTCTGTTTTTTATCAAGTTTTGAGAGGAGTACAGTCACTTTCCCATCAACCAGTATTTTCTTTTAATTCCAAAATATAAGGACAGGTGATACTCAAACTTGGCATGCAGCTGAAGACAGCCTTGAACTCTTGGCTCCCGCTTCTACCACCCCAAGTGCTGGAATTACAGGACTCTACCACCACACCTGGTTAAAGGTTTCATTCTTGACCTGAAAAGGAAAGGGAAGATAAGCAGTCGTCTGAGCTAGCCTCTGTGTTGGGCTGGATGCTGTCTGCCTGCCGAGCCAGGGAAACCAGCGAGTGTTGAACATTGAGGCATCAATGAAATGCCATTCAGATGGTTGCCAGCCTGAAGAATGCTAGCACAGACTCCATGAAGGGTTCAGACAAGGAAAATGGGTTTGTTTGAGATCAGTTGAAAATAGCACTACGCTCATGTGCACATAGGCTTTTCCGATTTATTTTGGTCTTTCTAAAAATCATTATGATCTTATAGAGAACTTCTGGTAAATTTGGCATTCTTGGAGAATTAAATGACGGTTCTGCACAAGAACTTAATGCTGATTCTCACAGAATTTACACAAGTGGCATATCAGAAAATAGAAATAAAAGATTGCATATTTAAAATTTCATAGGAGAGTGCTGAAATAACATTGCCTTGGGAGCCAGGAACACGGGGACTCGTGGTACAAAGGCTACTTTTATTCTAAAATTAGATCTCAAAATCAAACTTCCTGAGACATAAAGTCAAAAGGTTGTGAAGTTCAAATGCTGGCAGCCTGTGCAGGACACAGGTACACTGCAGCAAATTTCATTTTAAATCTTGGAAGGGGAGAGAAGACATTTAACTCTAAATTCTCTCTTTCTTCCCTCATCTCTCTCTCTCTCTCTCTCTCTCTCTCTCTCTCTCTCTCTCTCTCTCTCTCACACACACACACACACACACACACACACACACACAACTAGAGTCTTTTGAACAGTAAGTAAAGTTTTATAAGCAAACCAACAAGCAAATAAATAAATAAGACTGTAGAAGAAAATCTTCCTCGGGAACTGCCTTCCCTGAATTCTCAGGGGAGCTTAAAACGTTCCGTGTGATCCTAACTGCTGCCAATTCCTAGAAAATTTTTTTGGTTTTAAGAAATAAACTCAGGAAAGCCGAACCTGAATCTGCTGGGGAGAAAGCAAGGGTGTGCTGAGCAATCTTTCAGCATAGAAGTGGCAGCATGGCGGGTCCTGTGGTTGATGCTCCACCTATCCTGACCTGCGACCTTGCATTCACCCTGCCCAGGAGCACCCTCCATTTTCAGGGGAAAGCACAGGCAGGCATATGTGCCCAATGGCATATGCTGTTACAGGGCTAATGACTTGAATCTTGACCATCTAACGCCGTGGCTTCAGCCTCATTAATGTCCCGATGCTTTCTCAGTTCGTTTGACATTCAGACTCTCGATCGGCCTCGCAAGCAGAGGAGAAAATGTTATATTCCCCCACTGTCTCATTCTGTGACGATTGTTATTATTACAAAGAGATTTCATGCTCAAAGTTAGGAGCCCCTCTTGGGTAATTTAAGGGATATCATATCCTTGTCTGAAGTCCTTTCCTTTTCCAGAATCTTTGAAAGTGCTGTGTTAGACTTCCTACCGTCCACAGCATCCTCCACGCTTCAAGTCAAACAATTCTTTTGACTTAGTTCCTCTCTCTCAATGAGGAAATTCTTTATTGGTCATTAAGACCATGGTGTCAATAATTAATCGTTTACCTTTTCCCTTCCCAGAAGAGGCTGGCATAGTCCCAAACGCTCAAAAAGGAAAGACATACTGTGTGAGTGACAACCCATGGGAACAGACTGCACAAGGCATCTAGGAAATCGCTAACAAAGAAAGCAAATAGCAAACTAGTTTCAACTTTGGGATTCAAATTATTCACTGTCAAAGGCATTCACGCTTGGGTGGGGGAGGGGAGCCCTTAGTTTTGTCTAGCTTTAGGTAGAAATAACACTAATGAAATTAGCGAAATTCCAGGGAGTGAGTGGACTGGAAACTTACACCAGTGAGCTCAGAAGGGAGGGAACCCCACTAACAGAGGGCAGGATGGAGGTCTCGTCACGATGACGCCCTCACACCTGCCTGATGTGGAGATCAGCAGCCCGTCCACCTGGATCTTATTAAACACAGCCATTGACGATACCTATGCTTTGGAAGAGGCCGTAAAAGCCAATATTTCTTAAGTAGAGATCATTTCATAGACCAAAGTGAAACCCATGTTAGTGTAGGGGTCACTGGCCTAGGAAGAAGTACTGAACTTAAAAACAGAAAACCCGTGTTTATCATTAATTTGTACACTCAAAGCTAGGAAGCTTAATTGAAAAGTATTTGTATTAATTCTTCAATCATTGCCTATATGCATGTATTTTGATCACATTCACCCCCATTACCCTCTCTTATCTACGCTCCCCAGCTTTTTTCCTTCCCAACAAGCCTCCATTCCTTCTTCCACGTCTTTCATTTATGACCCACTGAATTTAGTCGGGGTCGCTTATGGGAGCGTGTGCAGAGGGTTATTTAATTGACCGTGGGCTACTTACTGATGGCTGCTCGGCTGAAGAAGGTGACTTCTCCCCCCAGCAGCCATTAACTGCCGATAGCTCCTGAGGAAAGGGTGGGGGCTTGGGAGCCCCTCAACTACCCATGCTGGAATGTTGCGAGCTTGATCTTGAGCAGATCCTGCCTGGCAGGTAACCACAGCGTCTGTGAGCTTGTGAGCGCAATGGCCATGTCTTGTCCAGAAGACAGCATTTCCCAGCACCCCCTCCCATCCCCTGGCTCTTATATTCTGCCCCCTCATCAGTGATGCTCACTGAGTTGAGTGTGTGTGCCCACACACACAACTCCTTTAGATCTCCTTTAGACTCTACTGCTCTACAGTCACTTACTAGCATTTTTCCCAGTTGTGAATCTCTGCGTGAACCACTCACTACCTCCTGCAAAGAGCTTTACCAACCAAGGCTGAAAGCAGCACCAGTCGACGGCTGTAAGTACAAAGAAGAAGGCAGTTTGACAGTAGACAACTTAATTTCTAGCCTCATTTTCCTCCTCTACGAAAGCGGGTTATTAATAATGTAAGCTACTTAACTCCAAGAGTTTTTACACATATTAGCCAGCCTGGTTGGTTTGCCATAGTGATTCACTGTAGGTACCCAGGGGAAGAGGCCAGCAAAGAGAGAGGCAGATAGTAAAGCCAGCAACTTGAGCCCCAGATGAAACCCTTTCACACAAGGGCAACTCCTTGCTTTCTTTCATTTTTTAAAAATCTCTTAATATAACTATTATATTTTTTTTAACCTAGCTCTGTTAGATTTCCACAAAGCTGCCATAATTTTCACAATCATTTTTTTAAAAAAAAGTGCTTCCTTGATTGGAAGATCTTTAAGGTGCATGTGCCATAGTGGGTTAATAGGATCAAGGTTGTAATTTATCCAGCTTAGCTAGAGGGAACATCGGGTAAATTCGAACAAAACACCTTGCCTGTTGATTCCTCACCAAATTCAAAGACAGATGAGCCAAAGCAAGAGATTACCTAAAGCCACACCCTGCAAGACCAGCCAACAAAGGGACATTTCCCCAGCCCAGAGCAGCACCCAGTTTTTTGATAAAACTGATCGATAATATTGAGGCTAGCTCCTCCAGTCCTGACAGATGGAAACTTAAAGCTAAGAATCTCCTCTTCCATGTCTTCCCCTGGGCTAAATGGCCATGTATTTCTTGGCTGCTTCCTTAAATGATCTCACACAGCATGTAGTTGTCTAGAGGAGGCTGGTGTGGCTGTACTGATGAGAAGCTGACCCTGTGGCTTGGACACTCACAATGCTGGTTTAGGATGCAAGGATGTAAGTCAGCAGCAACCGTGGTGCCTGCTGGAGCTACAGCTGAACCCTGATGGTTCTGCTCCCATAGTTGAGCAACTGGCTCAGATTCGCAGCTCATTATGGTTGACTCAGAATCTTCAAAGGCATCAGGAAGGAGAGTGACTTCCAAGCTAGGCACTGAGTTTAACAGGAAACAGTGTTCTACACTTGCTTCTCCTGCGTGTTACATACCTCAGTTTTGTTTTCTTTTCATTTAGGAGGGCACTGAGTGGTGCGGAGACTTGTGAGAGATGTTAGGGGTTCATCCTATGACCTTTGTTCAAGGAAGGAAGGAAGAGAGGGAGGGAGGGAGGAAAGGAGGAAGGGAGGGGCGGAGGGACAGAGGGATGGAGGGTGGGAGGAAGGAAGAAAGGAAACTTCATGTCCATCCCAAGAAATCAAAGACTGAACTAGAATCACCATCATGTTCCAGGTTCTGATTCCTGGGAGAGGAGCCTTTTACAACAAGATGTTTAAAAGTGCCATGGTATAGAGCAGGATGAGAAAGAATCTTTGGGAGGAAAGAACTGCTCCCTTCTGTTCACCAAGCAAATGTTTCTAGGAAAGTACCCTTCCAGAGAAGGAAGCACAGGTCCCTGGGGTGTGGATGCTGTTTTCTTCAGGATCCCACACATTGTTCAGCGTCATGAGCTCAAGATTTGACATGTCCTCCTCTACCTGAACAGAGATTGAAATTGCCACATAGTTGGCTTTGAAGGGATGCTTTGGGCAATTTGGTGCTTTAATTTTATCCTAAGCCAGCTGTGGAATGAGGACTCCCAGAAGACGGGAACACCCACTGGGGACATGTTGAACTCATTGAGTACTACTGCCTGAGGATGGAATGAAACTCTGAAAAAAGCTGGCTTTCCCAACTTTTAAGAACTAAGACTTAATTAAAAGAAAAAGGAAAAAAGAAAAGAAAAAGAAAGCACTCACAGTTATTAAAATAGCCAATATCATTTCCCCCTTGTTTTGAAGTTAAACTGCTTGCCTTGAAAAGATAAAAAAAATTTACTTAAGGAAAAAAAAAAAAAAGGTGTGCACTATTTATTTATTTGTTTGAAGCCTGACATTAAGGCAGGATATCTTGAGCAAAATACTCTGAAGAATGGGATATAAACCTGGGGAGGGGTTCTGTTCTTCCTTTGTTTCCAGCATGTCATATTCACGTAACTCCGTGGCGGGTGATAAATTAGCATCGTGGTCTTCCACACTTCCTAGCAAGGTTGCTTGCTGACACATTCAGTTCAGATCCCTCCACATGCCTTACCTTTCCTTGCTGACTTACGGTACTCGAAAGATTTATGTTTGCCTATTATTCAGCCCACCACCTTTAAGGCTGGGCCCACCTTCAAGGCCTCAGTTAGGTCAGTTTGGTCAATAATTTGGCAAAGGTTAAAATATCCAGCAGTCAGTACCAGAGAGACTGCCACTGATTCATTTTACCTAGAGGACTAACAGGCTACCTTGGTGTCTAGGAAAGTGAGAGCTGTTTTTAACTGAGGTGGTGTATACCATGTCCCTATCACGTTTTTTTAATACATGTGCATTGTATTACATTGTATATGGCATATGTACTTGTTAGGGTAGGTACACACACACACACACCACACACACACACACACACACACACACACACACATGCACGCATGCACACATGCATGCAGTGAGCTATTTGGAAATCCACCCGTCTCCACTCTCAGCTCCTGCATCGGGATTTCAGGTGTGCACTACCATGTCAGGCTTCATGCTTGTACTCTGATGATCCAAACTTGGGCTATCATGCTTGTACAGTGGGCACTTGGCCAACTGAGCCACCTCCCCGGCCCCCCTGTGTCCTTTGTATCCTTTGCACACCGTTGACTACATCGAAGGGTTCCACTTCTTATTTTGCTGCTTATGCGTACTATAAGTTTGTTTTTATTCTATTTTAAAGTAATGGGGTAGGTGAGGTAGGGTGGCAAGATGGCTCAGCCTGTAAGGGTACCGACTGCCAAGCCCGAGGGCCTCAGTTTAATTCTTGAGACCCACATGGTGGAACCAGAGGACTAACTCCTAGAGGATGTGCTCAGATCTCCACAGCCCCCAACTACCCCTCAATGGAGAAATTAATGTAAACAATAATGGTTTTGAAAATCTGCATACAGAAAATAGAAAAAAGACATATATCCAGCAAGGAATTTATGCTAACATTGAAATACAAGTGGTTATTTGTTATGAATGCTATGTATGAAAACCTAAGAAAAATTCCGGAGTCCTCACCATTTAAAATTAATCATCATTGCAGTTAATTGTCTTTCTGCCTGGTTTTACTTCTATCACATATATGTACTTGTGTTACCCAAGACCAACCCCCTGAACTTTGTTTTATTCTGAATCAAATGTATCAATTATGTTATCAATATTTTCCCATATCCTTATTTTTGTAGAATTGTATTATATTTAGTATTATATCATAAATTTATAGATGTAAAACATTTAACCCCTTTTCTATTGAAAGATACATTTTTTCTTTATTTAAAATAATAATGAGCTGGGTCTGGTGCACATACCTTTAACCCCAGCACTTGAGACAGAGCCAGGCAGATCTCTGAATTCAAGGCAAGCATGGTCTACAGAGTAAGTTCCAGGACAGCCACAGCTGTTAACAGACAAATCCTGTCTCAAACAACAACAACAATAATAATAATAATAGTTATTGTTGGGTCCAGTGTTCTTTGCTTGGAATCCCAACTATTTGGGAGGCTGAGGCAGGAGGATTACTTGAACCTAGGAGTTGGAGACCAGCTTCACAGTTTCCTGTCTGTAGTTAGTTAATTAATTAATGCTATAATTAGACTTCTTTCTGCATTATTTCCTAAATAAACATTCCTGGGTGTAAAATACAAGGCCAAGGTATAGGATCTCATTTCTGCTCATCCTCTCCACTCAGCAGCACCATGGGAGAATCCTTGTTCCCATGGCCAATGACTTTGAGACTCTGTCTCAGGAAAGTCCAATATTCTTACTCAAATATTCTTTCTTTGGTTTTTTTTCCTGGAGATTAATTTTTCAACACCTCACAATTGCTTTGCATTTCCTTGGTCACCCATGCAGTTAAAACGTTTTTCTCAGCACCATTAGCCACTTGTAATTGTCTTACGTAAGACGTTGTCCTCAGTTTTCTTTTAAAAGAGCCTTGCAGGTGACTCTCCCTTTTGGTTGATGACAAAACTCTTCTGGGACCAGTTCTGATACATTTACAAGTTCTCTTTTGATTGGCTAGGAAACTGATAAGCGCTGAGAGCAAATGTCTCCCATGCCGACACACTCCCAGGGCCCACACAGCATCTGACTGCAAGGTGCACCCACATTTTACAGGCCTGTCATGGAGCTGTGATGATGAATTTTGTACCACAACTTGAGTCTTTGCTATGAAAACTTACTTTAAAACAGTGTTTTAAAGAAAAATTTAAATTATTTTACTTTTCTTTGACTTAATCTTAGGACGGCCTTCTAGAATTAAGTTGGTCAGATATTTTTAAGAAAATCCTACTCATGGTTAAACACATTCCTATGTGCCAAGACTTCTTGGTTAAGAGACATTAGATCAATTTCACATTATTGGATGGGGCTTGATTTGGTGCAGAAGTCGTGTGCGCACACACACACACACACACACATACACACACACACACACCAGTGTTTAAGGAATGTGAGAAAGGAAACTGCCAATTCAGAAAGATAACCTTCTTGTTTGCTAAGAGTTTGTCCCCCGGGTAGCGATTATCTATTCAAATATTAGGTGGATCCCTTCCAACGTTCCCCTAACACACCCACCTCTGCAAACTCCCTCTGTTCACGTCCTCAGTCCTTCTTATTTCCTGGGCTCCAGCCATATGGCCTCTGGGCTATACCTGGGTATCCTTCTCATAAAACATCCATGAGGCAAAGCTTTCCAATGCCACCCCTTCAGTGAGGTCCACCCCACTACCCGATTTAAAATCGCAACTTGCAGGCAAAGCAAGAAAACAACAGGCAGCAAACAAAGGTCTCAAAACTGCTTTCTCCTCTTGGGTTCTCCACGCAGGTCACTCCTGGTCGGTGAAATGCACCTGACTCCCCCTACAACTTTTCAGGGGACACCAATAGGGTGTCCTATGACTCAGCTCAATGCTGACACTAATTGAAGTTACTGTAGACCCTGTAGGTTTCTAATTCAGTCCCATGAGACTTCCTTCTGCTTCAAATGCCAATCAAGGTTGTGACCTGTATTTCTGACTAGCTGGTTATGTATCAGAAGTCCCCATGATCTTGCACTTTGGTTCATTAATTTGCTGGGGAGGCTCACTGACTCAGACAAACATTTTATTCATGTTTATCTATTGCAAAGGATACAGAGAAACAGCCAGATGAAGGCATCTACTGTACAAGATGTGTAAAGGGCTTAGAGATTTCTGCCTTTTCTATGCAGGACATCGTCTTAATACTTCATGTGTTCAGCAGCTTATAACCTCCCTGAACTCCATAATTCAGCGACTTTTATGGAGCCATCATAGATTATTAATCAAATAATATCTATCTATTTATCTATCTATCTTCTATCTACTTATCTATCATCTATCTATCTATTGTCTATTTATGTGTCACTTATCTATATCTATTTATCATCTATTTATCATCTATCTACCTATATACCTATCTATTATCTATCTATGTATCATCTATCATCTATTTATCTATCATCTATCTATATCTATTTATCATCTATCTATCTATCATCTATTTATCATCTATCTACCTATCTATTATCTACTTATGTATCATCTGTCTATCATCTATTTATCTATCATCTATCTATCTATCTATCTATCTATCTATCTATCTATGCATCTACCTACCTACCTATCAATCTATCTAATTATCTATCTATCTACCTGTTGTGTTTTTAAAATGACTAGAAGGAGTCACACCATACAACAGAGCCCGTGTGGGAAGTTTATTGGCCAGGAGAGAAGGGGCAGAGAAAGGGGCAGAGACTGGTCCCTGGGAATGAGAGCAAAGGAAGAGGAAGAGACAGGAGGTGGGCAAGACCTGCCTTTTATAAGGAAACAGTGAATGCACACAGGGGGTGCTCTTAGTAGCAGCAGCTGAGGATATATCCTGTCAGGACCCTAAGGGCAGGCCCATACAGATGCCTAAATGCTAACATTCCTCCCTTTTGTTTATTATAAAAAGATGAGGAGCTAGAAAGGGGTAGCAGGTAAGGCGGGGATGAGGATGCTTTGTTCCCGAGACTGCTTCCTGCTGACCTGAAGGGCATTGATCATCTTTGGGGGACCTGAGAAAGCTAGGGTGCTGTCCATGTCCTGGGGTAGCTGGCTGTTTCACTTCACTGTCCAGGCTCTGTGGAACTGTCCAGGGCTACTTGGACCTGGCAAGATGCTGTTCAGGTAGAGCCAGTTGACTACCTGTAGCTCACAAGGAATCATGATGAGGTCACCAGCCAAGATGGAAGAGAGCCATGTGGTTGCTGTTAATAGTTACACAAATATACACACAAAATTAAACAGGAGTTGATAAATTGAAAGGGAGAATGGGTGTGTTCTGAGCAGAACAAAGCTAGCTTCTCCATCTCTGATTCACATGTTGCAGCAAACAGAACTTTTAGAGAGGAAGAGCACACAGACGCAAGCAGATCTTGGAGCAATGAAAAAGAAAGAAAGTGGAGAATTCTTTCTCCGTTCCCCAACTGCCTGGTCCAAAGAATGGAGTGAGTCTCCAAAAGATAGGAACGAGGAGGTGTATGACCCAGTTCCCAAGGATGAAGCAGAGAGAAGAAGATCCAAAGGTCTGAATGTTCTGGCATCCCAGGGATCCAGGGAGGATCAGATTAAGTGGGCACAAGCTGTTCAGTACATCTTCCCACAAGAACAGGGGCCAAGGGCTAAGAGCCCGAGAGAAACACAGTCGCCTGGTACCAGGACTTCAAGAAAAGCCAGAAGGCGAGGAGAGGCCTGGGCTGGAGAAATGAAGCCTCACATCTAGGGGAATGGTCAGAGGTGGGTGGCCCCACCAGAGACCCAATAGTTGGTATTGAATGGAAGGCGAAGCTGTTGGTGAATGAGAAAGCAGATCTGCTGCAGGTGGAGCAAGCAGATAAGGTCCTAGCGTGAAGTGGGTACCTTTGGTCGCCTCTGCCAAGGTATGCCTCTAAATACACACACCACACAGGACAGAGGTAGTGCACGAGGTTTATTGGGAGGAGGGAGAGCCAAATTGAAAAGAGTGGAAGGCCGCATCAGAGTGGGGACTTGAGAGAGGCAGGCAGACGAGAGGCAAGAGAGGAAATTAGAGACCAAGAGAGGAGCAAGAGGCGAGAAAAGAGACCAAGGGAGCGAGCTCTGCCTGACGGGCACTTTTAAGGGTGCACATGCTGTGGAAAAGGACCTGGAGACAGGCAATGATGTAACTGCTTGGGCAGAGAATGGGCAGGAGGAAATGCAGCTTAATAGGGAGGCTCAGCTGCAGGCTTCGAGCTAGCAGGAGCTGAGTAGAGCAGGAGGAAAGAACAGAGAGAAGGGCTTTGGAAAAAGCTTGAAAATAATACACCCCCTTCCGTCTATTGGATCGCTGGCGGAAGTTGCAAAGGTCCCGTGAAATACCGGGATATGGGGTGCCAGGAAGCTGCCATTTGGATTGATATCTAAGGGATATTGGGGCAAAGGCAGATACGTTTAGCCCTTAAGTTGGGTGGTAGGAGCATTTTCTATGAGTGAGGTAGAGAAAATCCAAGGGCTGGAATCTCTAGTGTCCCAGAAATTCAGCCAGGACCAAAGAGGAGGTACAGGCTGTTTAGTGGATTGTCATCCAGAACAGCAGGGGCTGATGGGCTAAGAGCCCCAGTGAGACACAGTCACCTGGTACCAGGACTTCGAGAAAAGCCAGAAGACAAGGACTGTGCTTGAGAAATGAAGCCTCACTTGTGGAAAACGGCCGGAAATGGAGAAGGGGAGAGGCGGCTTACTAATCGTCAGTGTTGGATGGAGAGTTCCAGGGATCCATCGGGTGGGAAAGTAGGGCTGTCGAGGGCAGACCACGTTCCAGGGTCCGGCACATCTCAGACTGCCGGGAGAGCCTATCCGAGTCACAGCACGAAATGTTGTATTTTTAAGAAGAAAGGAAGTCACAACATATAGCAGGGCCCACGTGGGAGGTTTATTGAGGGGAGGGGAGAGAAGGGGCAGAGACTGGTCCCTAGGAATGAGAGTGAAGGAAGAGAAAAGGAAAGAGATGGGAGGTGGGCAAGGCCTATCTATCTATCTATCTATCTATCTATCTATCTATCTATCTATCTATCTTCTATCTGTCTGTCAATTTGTGTATCTAATCTTCTGTTCTGGAGAATATGGCGAAATAAATAGTAACTAATACAGATCTGGGTACAGTAGAGGGACATAATTTTAAGGAGGAGTTTTCTGTGTTTGTTTTGTGGTTTCTAGAACTGACTTCCATTTTATTCGAATCGAAGACTCCCTTGACCCTCTCCAGTAGTGAAGAGAACATGCATGCTCACTGGCACTACTGTTTAGAGAAAGACATAAAATATTTGTACTGGCTACCCTTCACCAGTCCTTTACGGGGGCAAGAAGTTAGTGGTTCTGAGTATGATACTTTCAATTATGTCTTGGAAAAATCAAGAAATGTAATGGCATTGGCTACAGCAATTGCTAGTCAAAGTTGTGGGGGGAAAATACCAAATAAATAGGATAATGTCCAGGATTCAAATTCCCACTCTTGTGATCCATGAATGACCTAAGATTCTGTGTGTGCCCATATGAGTTCCTTATCTTCTGTAGCTGAAAGGATGAAGTTTCTGAAAATCGAATGCAGAACCTCATTGGGCAACCAGATGAAGTACGAGAGAAATTAAGCTCCCAGCCTTACAGGCTGTCTACCATCAAATGGCCAATGATTAGGGAAGGTAGTCTTTGGGAAGGCACTTGATAGAATTGGGGACATTGAAACTCTCAATTCTGATGAATCTTCTCTACCAGTGTAAGTGGTCCCCTTAGCTCCAGTGACAATTAAAATATAGCAACCTTTTTCTTGAGTGAAATTTCTCGGGGCCCAGTGGCATGGGGCTTGGAAAGATCTCTTCTAAGGAGAAGGTTAATCTGTTGTATATGGTTTTCCCTACAGCTGGAAATACGTACAATGCCAAGCAGATATGTTTAAAAATTTGAAGCAACGTATTCCTCATTGGGGTGGGTCGTTTGGGCTCGTTTACTACTGGTTTGATTGGAGCCCAAAATACAAGAAGGCTCTGCAATACGTCCTGACTGCTGGGTAAGCTCCTTTGCCATTTGGTGGTTACAGCAAATAAGTGGTATTTGAAGGGTCAGTGATAGATAAGGATGCTGTTTGGAACTCCTGGGAAATCTCTATAGGTGATTCAGTTGAGGTCTTTAGGATTTTAAAGCAAGGTGCTTGTCATTACCCATACATAACTACTCTTTTGAGAAATAGTTTTTATCCTTCTGTGGGGCTTTTGAGAAATAGTTTTCATCCTGCCATGGGGCATTTGAGAAATAGTTTTCTTTCTGCTATGGACCTTTAGTAGAGCCTGTTCGTGACCACAGGCTACTAGGTTAATGTGTTGCTTAAACTGCCTACGAGGAATTTCGTATTATCCAAGCCATCCAACCTTAAAATTAGATGTAGAGCAATAGTCCATTATCACATTGAAGTGCTGTGTATGTTATCAGGGCTGAGCAACTCTTAAAGATACAAGAGAATTACGTAAAGTAGCCTGGTCCCTATGATGCTTACTTACCCTTGCCCTTCTCTCTCCCATCCTGTCCATGCTGTATATAGACTACATAGAAATGTATCTTCTCCACTGGTAATACCTTTGAAAAATCTATTCACAGTAGACTGACAGAATGCCTTATGCAGTAGCATAGCATTCTAAGTCACGTTACCTCTGGAACTTGTTTCATAGCAGAGGACTCATTCATGTTCACGGAATTCACTGGTCTTACCCAATAGAGCAACTAACCCAACATAATGGGAAAGATTCAGACCCAGTGAGTTTCTAATATCTTCCTGGGCTGGGGTAAGCTTCTCTAGACTATGTTCTGGATCAGTATCCATGGCACACTGCAGTATCTCTGATAGCCAGGACTCACAGGTCAGGGATTAAGGCTGGGCGATGAAAACATGACTACCTTTTACCCCCATTAACTGACTAGCAAAAATATTCATTTTTTTTCCATATTCCTATTTACACTCTGTTAGACCAAAGGTCTCCATTCCTGGAGCAGAAATGGCTTCCCATAGGAAGCATATCAATGATCCCACTGAATTGGTGAGGTAACTGTCACCCAGCCTCTTGGAACTCTTCATTACCTTGAGTCAATAGGCCAAGAAGGGAATTATGATGCCACTGTGGTGACTGACCTGACCTGACTAGGATCCCACAGTGAATACAGGTAACACCTTCTAAGACCTCTTTCTATCACCATCCACCGTGAGACCATTAGAAAACTGCAGTCCAATGCAGGTAGACCTACAAGTGGTCTAGACCCTTTAGAAATGAAGATATGGTCACAGTCACCAGGTAAACAATGAAGTCCAGCTGGAGTCCTCGTGAAGGCAAAAAGAATGCAGAACGTGTAGTAAAAGGTCACTATAAATACCAGCTAATTACCATGTAACCAGCCACAAAAACAAGGGCTATAATTGTCACACATACTTCCTCCTGATTTTATTTTGAGTATGTTTGTGAGTATAAATCCATAACAAATAACTCTGTTTCCTTTTTCCTCACGGGCCCCTTGTTGTGTGACTTCAGATGCCTTGACCTTATATAAACATTTGAATATTGCTCATTTAGAAACAGAGTAGGTGTTTGTTTGCTTGCTTGTTTGTTTGTGACCAGAGTGTTTTTGTTCTTGGTTCTCAAGGTAGAATCAACAGGTTCTAGGACCTCCCTGTCTTTCCTGGGGGATGGATTAATGAATTTTCAGTTATGTGAAGTAAAGTATGATGGTAGATAACACTCTGATCTTGTTTTGGTCTTTATATGGAGATGAAATGTAATTAAGTGCATAAACCTGGGTGCCGAGTTGACAAGGGATGAATTTACAGTGTTAATCTTAATTTACCTGACTGAGTTAAGGGATGCCTGGCTCATCAGTAAAACATCATGTGTTTGTTAGTGAGGGTGTTTTTCTAGGGTCAGCAGACTAAGGAAAAGTGCCTCTCACCAGTGTGCATGGGCCATTCTTCCTTTTAAGGACAAGAGTAAGAAAAAAAGTGCAGAGAAAGATTTTTTTTCTTTCTACTTGAGTCATGACATCTGCCATCTCTGGATTTCACGCCTTGGTTCCTCTGGTTTATAGGTCTCTGACCCAGGACAAGGAATGGCACTATCAGCCTCCCTTCTGCCCACTAGTTCTCAGGCCTCTTTTATCTCACTGGAACTGTACAAGAATCCCCCACCTCACAGGCAGACAAGTCACCAGGCTCTTTAGTTTCTTAATCACAAGAGTAAATCCTCCACAAGGAATCTCCTTTGATGTGGCTAAACAAATGTCCTGTGGATTCTGGTTCTCTGGAAAATGCTGTCCATTGCAAGGTGTGGATGGTCTTAGCAGGGAGAGTGCTGGAAAACTGAGAGCCCTATGTTAAGACCTGAAGGAAAAGGAAAGAAACCAGAAGAAGGTATGGGAAAGCACACAGAAGGCATTCCAGTGAAGGGCCAGCACACTTCAAGATCTGGTACAACGTGGCTCCTCTCTATTGCTAACATATGGTAAGGAATTTGGACTTTATCCTGAGAGCAATGCGAAGCCATGGAAACATTGAAATACAGGAGTAACAGGGCCAGCTTTGCATATTAGAGCACAATTTCCTCTGATTCTCGAGGCGTGTTTTTAACTTCAGTAATCTGGAATGAACCCTGAGTATAATCACAATGCTGCCCCTTCGTGCTTTGAGGAAAATGAGAACAGAAGGCTATGAATTTTCAAAACGTTGCTAACCTATGTTTTAAGCATGAGAAGAAGAAGTACTTCAGGGAGGTTTTATTTTTTTTTTCCAATTTAATTGCAATCCGTTTATATGGCGCACTTAGAGCAAATATTCAAAATGCCTAGTGAGAAAGCAAAAAAAACACATTTATAACTTGACATGTGGGGAGACTGTGTTTACACAGATGTGTGGCAGAGCCAACTTCACATGTGACTAGACTCCATGACCAGGTGAAGCCATGCTCTCTGTGAGCCCTGAGCCTTTCCTGTCTAAACAGCAGCTGTTCTGTAACACATTACCATCAGGGCTACAAAGTGTGTGGACAGCAACCACATCCACCCTCTTCCTGTGTCCAGTGGTCTCATTAGAGCCGCTGAACTAGATGTAACAAAGGCATTCTGGGACATGGGACCTGCCGTGCCCTTATGCCATTTTTTTTTCTTAATATTACATGATAAGCTAATCACCTCTGAGATGGTAGGGAAAAAGTCATTTCCATAGGAATTTATTTATTTACTTGAGGTTAGAGTTTTGCATTTTTGGATCGATTTCCCTGTTTAAATATTATCATCAAATTCACAATAGTGCTTTTGAAACTTTTTAGGTCTTGTTACTGGAGATTGGACCAATGCCTTTGTGTGCTGCTGGCAACTGTTTTACCACTGAGACGTAGTGTCAGTGCTTTACATTTTAAAAATTTTGTTATGAGGCAAGATCACAGGATGCTTCGGCTGCCCTGGCACGTTCTCTGTAGCCAAGTAGGCCTTAAACTCGTGATCCTCTTGTTCCAGCCTTCAGAATAACTAGAATTATAGTCTATAGCACTGTTTCTCAACTTGTGGGTCACAACCCCCTTGGGGGTCACCTAAGGTCACATGAGAAAACACAGATGTGTTTACATTACAATTTATAACAGTAGCAAAACTTCAGTTAGGAAGTAGCAATGAAAATAATTTTATGGTGGGGGGAGTCACTACAACATGAAGAACTGTATTAAAGGGTCACAGCATTAGGAAGGTTGAGAACCCCTGGGATGTAGAATTATTTCTCCTGTGAATTCTGGTCCCAACAGTGCTTTTGACTGTGCAAGGGGTAGATCTCATTATCATAGAATTAAATTTCACTATCTTGTGTCTCCTGCTGAATGCTCTGCCTTTAATTAGAAGTTTACAAATACCCAGATTAATTAGTTCCATTTGCATACTATCTCCTCCTCATCGCTTTTCCCCTCCTCTCATACTGCAATCATCAAGAACCTGAACTCTAACGCTGGGTGACTTGGGTCAAAAACTAGGTCCTGCAACTGAGTTTTTTACCTTTCTGCTTTAGTTTCCTCGATGGACAATGGGGAGGTTCGAATCCCCCACTGCCTGCCCTGTGGTCAGGTACAGTAGGACCATCCACAGTAACTATACAGCGAGAGCATGGGATAAATTGAGCCTCAGGGTTTTCAAGAAAAGCCCGTTTGAAAAGCAAACTCCACAGGATGACTAAATGCCAGCTCTGCAGGTGAGTACCAGATGTGACAACAGATCATTTCTTGACAAAATTCAACTTCTTTCATGGAGTTTGTCGGAACAGTGGATACAACCGACTCTTGTCCCCGCTAACACATCAACACCTGATAGAAACTTGAACATGTTGTCCATTGTTGGTCTTATTTAATAATCATTCAGGTTGAGGCAACAGACTCTTACACTGTTTTATATTATTTCTTACACCATTTTATTTTTTCATCTTCGGAAGATGTAAGGTGCATTTAGATAATATAGGCCCAAGAGTTGTAACATCTTACGGGAAGATGTTAAAGCAAATGTGTGTAATTCTGCTGAATTCATAGAGTAAAGACAGATCAAGAGCCATGCCCAGCTCCACAGTGGCCTATGAAGGACCTTCTTAAGATGCATGAGAATCCTGTATTGAGCTGACTCAAGTGGGCAGCCGCTGAAATATCAGCTTGAGCCCCTGGTGGCATAATTCAAAGAACAAACTTTTCTTTATTCGTCTATAGACATTCCACAAGCTTGGGACCAAGAAAAGGGCCTTGGTTTTGATAAACTAGAAATTGTGGGTCATGTCCAAAGAATGTAAGAACTAAACATTTTTATTTTGGCTGCTCTACTTCTGAAGATTGTATAAACACACGCATGATTGGATGCATACATTTTTTTTCCTTACAGATTTTAACTCGGAAAATAAAAGAATTTAAATAATGGCATTTCTACCTCATTTATTCATTGAATATTTATTAGGAAACTCTCATTCCCACGAACTATTCTAGGCACTGGAAAAACAGCAGGTGGGAAAAAAAAAGTACAGTGAGATTCCCTGTTCTGAGAAAGCCTGTATTCTAGAAGAAGACAAGGAGAAGACACAGAGGCAAAGACACACGATATGCCAGATGGTGACAGCATAAAAGGTGTGTGTGTGTGTGTACGCGCGCGCATGCATGCGTGCGTGCGTGCGTGTGTGTGTGTGTGTGTGTGTGTGTGTGCAGAGTGACTAGGGACGACTCCAGCAAACAGGTAACATGTAGCAAAGACTTGAAAGAGGTAAGGGCTTTTTAGAGAATGAACAGTCAAGGCAAGGGAGCTGATACAAATAAGGCCCTGGGCATGTGGGGGGGAGGGGCAGAGTGAGTGTGGCATGTTATTTTGTGTGTCTGTGTGTATTATATACATACATGTATGTGCACACATCTGTTCTCCCATGTCTGAGCACATGGAAGCCCGAGATTAACTTCGAGAGTCCTCCTCTATGACTTTCCAAGTTAAATTTTAAGATATGGTCTTTCCATCACTGAACCTAGCGTTTGCCTCTTTGGCTAGAGCTGACTGGCCAGTGAGCCTCGAGGATCTCCCTTCCTTCTCCTTGGTCCCCTCCTCCCCAGAGCTTGAGTTATAAGCAGAGACTGCAACACTAGCTGTTTTATGAGTGCTGGGGGTTTGAACTCACGCCTTTGTGTTTGTAACAGCAAGTGCGCTACCCCCTGAGCCGCGTGGAGTGTGGTGTTTTTTTTGAGCGGCAATCACAAAGGCCTGTGTTGCTGAAGCGGCACGCAAGGAAGGCGCTTCGCATCAGCAGGTGAAATGGGAGGATGAGAATCATTTGGGAGCCTTTCCCGACACCAAGAACTTCGGCTTTTACTCTGGCCAGTGGGAAATATCAGGAGATTTGGCGAAGTGGTGTGACAGAGTCATCAGAAAGAGACATCTAAAGCGGACACGGGAAAGATAATCTGAAGAGATCCCCGTGGTTACTATGCTGAGAATAAATGGAGCGACGCTGACCAGGTAAGAAGATATTTCTCATGATACAGTTGTGCAAGAGCATGGCCTTCGATGATGATAATATTAGTGCTAGTGAGAAGTGAGTGAATGGTAGAATTTTTTTAAGTGTAAAATTAATAGGTTTTATAGATAGTTAGGATAGATGGATAAAAGCAAAGGGGGAATAAAGAACCATGTTCTGTTATGCTCAGATCGCGGGGACCCCCAAAAGACCACCACGGAGACTGAATCCCGCATGTAAAAGCAAAGAGCCTTTATTGTTTTCAAGCTCTGACCTTGGTCTCTCTGCCTGTCCGATGCAGCGGTGAGGGCAGAGAGCCCAGAGCCCAGGTAGGGTGGGGTTTTTATCATGGCAAAGGTTGGGGTGAGGGAATTTCCAGGGTTCAGGACCCTGATTGGCTGACATTTGTCTGGGGGTATGGGGAATGTTTGGAATATCAGTTATTTCCTCTTAGATTCAGGCCCCACTGGGTGGAGTCAACTTATGACTCTTCCTGGGTCCCAGTGTTCCCTGCCAGAAGCTGTGTCTGGGCCTCTAAGCCTGTCATGGCAGCTGGGTGGTCAAGCTGTTTTGGGGCCCTCCACAGTTCTACTCACTTTTCTGTGGCGGTGATAAAACACTGACCAAAAGTAACCTGGGGAGGAAAGGATTTATTTGGCTTACACTTCCAGGTCACAGTTCATCACTGAAGGAAGTGAGAACAGAATCTTGAGCAGTAGCTGAAGCAGAAACAGTTGCTCTCTGGCTCATGCTCAGTTAACTTCCTTCCATAGAGTAGGCCCATAGTAGGCTGGGCCCTCCCACATCAATCACCAACCAAGACAAACCCTCACAGACACCATCCCAGACGACTGTGATCTGGGAATTCCTCAACTGAAGTTCCTCCTTTCAAGGTGACTCTTGGTTGTGTCAAGCGGACAAATAGAACTAACCAGCACAAACAAGGCACTTGGCCTGAGTGGCTGGAACATTGGAACTTCCCTGGGCTGAGAAGGGAAACACCCTGGGGAAAAACCCTTTGGAAAGGTTGAAGTCCGTCATGTAATGCTGGCTAGGATCTGTTTAGATGCGCACTAGATACTTAATGCAGCGCTGTTGAATAAGCAGGCTGTTTTAAGAGTCACTCTTGTCCTAAACGTGTTCATCATCTCAGCTCTTGTCCACTGTAGTGAGACACATGGGAGTTTCTACCCTTTTCAAAACACATTTATGAAATTCTACAGAAACTTCAGGCCCCTAATTACTTCCAGACAAAGCAAGCTGGTAACAGTAAGGAAACAATGTATGCTCTTACAGAGAAGGATGAATCCCCATAGAGCTGTCTCCAGGAGCTGCACCAGATCACCCCGGTAGATCTCACACAGGCCGTGGTTTTAGAGCCCCTACACCTAACTACAAAGCAAAACAGTAGTTTTTGTCACCAATATGTCTTTATAAACAAAACTGGTTTGAACACTCTCTGTGAATACTCAAATCAGCAGAGTTAAGAGAGTGTGTGTGGCGGGGGCGCGGGGCTGGGGGGATTTACATCTGCGGAACCAAAGTGATGAGGAAATTTCATTAATGACAAAACTCATGTAAGAGGTTACAGAAATGCCAGAAGAGCAGGTACCACCAAAAGCAAAGACTCTGGCACATACAAAAACAGGAAGTGGTAGGGACTGCGGTGACCTGCAAGGCACAGGGTGGAGGTGGGGATAGGGAGGCTCACGTGTATGTCCTTGCTCTGATTTTTGCGTTGTTTCTAGAAAGAACAGAAATATGGGTGTTTACATGAAATCTACTTTTAAAATGCGGGACTTGAGTTCATGTGAACAAAAGGCCCCATTTAAGAGTGGAACAAAACATCTGCAGAAATGCTATTGATTTATAGCTTTTAACTTTCACTTTCTAAATTTGCCGCTTTACATGCACACAGTTTTAATTATTGACGGAACCGATCTATTAAATCCCTACATGGCTTTGAGAATTATTTCCCCTGCACAGGAGAAACTATACATTTTATATATGACCCAAAGTTTTTATTTCCATACGAAGTGCTAATATTCACATATACAGGAGTAAAAGCATAATAATAATACAATACACATAATTCCTTACCTTTTCAGGATTTCTCAGAATGAAAGTTGTGAGCTTTGTTATTTTTTTATGTAAAAATTTCTCAGATTATAGTTCTTTGCATAAAGCTCATACAATATGGCAGATGCATGCTTGCTGACTCCAAAATAGGTTGACATTTTGAAAGATTGTCATGAAATATTTCTCCAAAGGATATTTCAGAAATTACAAAGGTTGAGGAAGAAGGACTGACTCTGACTAGATTCAGCACATGGTAGAAAGGAATTTCCTTATGATCCTGGGTGTTTTTCATAGATTTTCCTAGCAAGTCATTTTCTCCATCATTCTCTCTGGAAATCTTCACTGAAAAGAGGGAATCCAAGGTGACTGAATAGACTTCATGGGATATTTAACCTTTATTCATCCTAATAGGTGACTGGACCCTGGTTCAGGGACCCCGTGGTAACTAGTGTTAATTGTTAACTTGCTACAATCTAGACTTATCTAAGAAAGAAGTCCTGATGAGGGATTGTCTAGATTAGGTTAGATTGTGGGCATATCTGGGAGGGACTATTATGATTATATTGATCTCAGTTGGAAGACCCACCTACAGTGGGTGGCACCATTCCCTACCAGGGGATGCTAGGCTCGGTAAGAGTGGGAGAAAGTGAGCTGAGCACTATTATGAGAGAAGAGATGCCCGTGTGGGGTGAGTTCTTACAATTCTAATAGCTGGCACCTGAGGTGGGTGAATGACTTCTTTTTCCCTATAGTTAAACGCAAGGTTACACGGAATGGCAGAAGTTGCCACAGTCAGGGGATAAACTGGAGGCATCAGGACGTCAACCATGTCTTCCTCACCCAAAGCCTTTACTCTGAGTGATGAGCAATGGCGGAGTCTGCAGGGGCACAGTGCAAAGCGGGGTTCCACATCCACTACCTGAATGGGCTGACAGTCTTGGTAAGGAGAGGGGATTGTTTCAAACACATTTTATGCTCTTGTGCTATGCCTGTTACAGGGTGAGGTACCTATCTTTGATAAATATTAGTTTAAATGAATGCAATATCTTCAGGTAAATTTGTGACTCTTGTGGCAAACTATTATATACATTATCATCTGACATTTCAAATTCTAGAATATCAAAAGGCCACAATGCCTTATATCCTTTGCATGTTTTTTAAATAATTTATCTCTTTCCTTATTGTGATTATTGATGTCTGTTTTACTGGCAGAACACCTTTCTACCTCTCTTGATTTGCTAATCCTGATGGGCAATAATCTAGGTGCATCTCTGTTTACCCACAGGGTTATCAAACGATACTAAGTCATATGTATTGTGCCCTTTCTATGTGCTACGTTCTGTTGTGTGCATCAGAAACAGATTATATTACTTAAGCTTCATAGGAAGGCTATGATAAAGATGGTATTTTAGGAATTAGGAACTAAGATGGCGAAATTGAGAAACAGGCCAATGGACATACTATTAGTCCATAGCTGAGTCACAATGGTATTTAGACCACGTGACCCTTGTACTACATTTTACACAAAGCAAAGAGATGAAGAAGTCTTTCGTTAATAAGATGCCTGGATCGCAATACGTGGACTTTGCAGCACCACCTGTATTTATCTAGATTTTTTAAATGCCTTCTTTTCTTCCTCTGTGTCCTGGAGAGTTGATGCTGTCACTGGAAAGGCCGTGAAATTGCTGCCAGCCAAATGCAGCCCGATGGATTTCTTTGGCATGTTCTAGGCTTCAGGATATTAGCATTTCCCCTGACTCACTCTTTACAAACAGTCCCTTTAGAGTCCCTTTAGAGTTTAGACAGTTTTTGCTGCCAATTAGCTGCATGGAAAAGTCAATCTATTACTTTTTTTTTCTTTTTTTAAGAAAAGAAAATCCAATGCCTTTCTCTTTTCTGTTGTCTTTCCAAGTAGAGAACATTTGGACTTGGAGGACCATCATGTTATTTGTGTGTGTGTGTGTGTGTGTGTGTGTGTGTGTGTGTGTGTGTGTGTGTGAGAGAGAGAGAGAGAGAGAGAGAGAGAGAGAGAGAGAGAGAGAGAGAGAGAGAGAGAGAAATAACTAGATTTTGGCTATTTCCTCATCTAATGGGATCTGTGTTCTCAATCCATAACAACTTTATACCTAGTAATGATTTCATCACAAGTTTATGTCAACTGTTTTTTTTTTTCAAAGAGAGATCTGGCTTGATGACATGCCAACACACACTTTATTTCAAATATTTGAAACATACCATTGATTTTTGAGCATTAATTTTTTTTTTTTTTTTTGCTAGCAATTTTCATTGTTCACCAACATTCCAACTTGAAGGTGTTTGAGTTAACCGTATAGGAAATGAATGATTCTAGGCCAGCTTTCATATTGGATTGACTACTACATTGGGCCCCTGGGTCTTCATTTTCTTATATACTGTCTGGATAATTCTGATTACGCATCTTGGGTGTTAACTTGACCACATTTGGAATTCACTAAAACTCAAGCAGCTGGACACCCCTGTGAGAGATTTGTCTTAGTTGGATTCTTTGAGTTGGGTGACCCACACTAAATCCAGATAATCTGAGGTCAGAAGACCGGTCTTCCATCTGGGCCACACCTTCTGGTGGCAGCCCACATAAAAGGACATGGAAGAAAAGGAAGCTTTTGCATTTTGCCTGCTTGTCCTCACTCTGGCCAGCAAGTTCATCTGGCCTGTTGCCAAGACACCCCTACTTTGGTGTTAGAACCTACTTCTTTAGGATTCTAATATAGACTAAAAACCGACAGCTCCCTAGGACTTCCCTGTACCAGAGAGGAACTGCTGAGATGTCCAGTCTCACGGACGGGACAACTAAAGGAGCAGTGGCCTTTCTGTCAGGAGGCAGCCACTGTTGGACTACTCAGACCCTAGCCTGTAAGTCACTCTAATAAATCCCTTTTGGGTATATGGAAAATGATTCTATCAGTTCTGTCAGAGAACCCTGACTGATACAATAGACCGTATGATAGAGGGAGCAATTCTGGCCAGAGATAAGCACATTAGTGAAGGCAAATTGAGAACACACTAGAAAACAGAACCATGGAAACAGGCACACAGAAAGGATTTGACCCTGATACACTCGGGCGGGGCGTGCTGACACAGGACTTTCGTTATAGGGACTTTAACTTCCTGCTTCTCGGTCATTAGGGAAGGATGAAGGTGGCATTCGGCACTGCTAAGTCAGATGAAAATTTGCAGGCAGAGAGCAGAAGACCGGGACCTAGTCTCCATGCCCCACAACATCTGAACAACTAGCAACCTGGGCTGAGCAGGGAAGCATGAGCTCCATTAGATTTCCCCAAATTCAAATGCACTCGCAACCAATCACAAGCCCCCTAGCCATTCAATCCAGGAGTCCTTGTCTCTAAAGTCAGGCTAATGATGGATCTGCTGCACTGACTAGCTGTAAGAATACAAGGGGCAGTTCAGGCAAACCACTTCATCCAGAGCCCCGCAAGTAAGTCGAGAATAAAGCACATAGGAATTCTTCCCTTAAGTATACATTCTATGATGGGTTGCGTGGGTCCACCATTCACAATGGATTAATTAGGCACAGGAGTCCGTGCTGTATGAGAGTCGAGAGAGGAGGAAGACAGAGAGCAACCTCCTTAGTGAGGGAGCGGACACAGATTGCCAGCCAGGGGAGGAGACCAAAGCAAGAAAGCCCTTGAAAGATGAGCTCCAGGCAACGTGTATGACTAGAGAATAGTTCAATCCCAGGATTCGAATCACGTTTCTGTGTTCTGTTTTCTTACCTTTTATCTCATGCACAGCCTCACCTGACACTTCATCACGCACTCATCAGTCTTATAAAAAGTTTCTATAAAGCTCCTCTCATCCTCTCCCTCCTTCCCCTCATTCCCCACATACCCCCATTTTCTTGTTCTCCCTTCTGTCAAGCACCCCCTGATGACTTCTTTCCCCTCTCTGTTCTCTTAGAGCGTACTTCTATAGAGCCCTCCAGCTGCTTTATGGTTTGCCTCCTCGAAATCATAAGAAAGCTGTCCGCTTCTTCTTCCCCAGAGCAATGCTCACGCAGCAAGCTCCCTCTTAATCTTGTTCCCATTTCAGTTATTTTCTGCCTACCGGCAGTTCATTATTTTTTGGCTAATTTCTATTATTTGTGCCAGTTGGAGATGATGATCCGGGGCTGTTTGTCCCCGTGTGTGCTGAATGCAAGTGTTTGTTTTAGAGTTTCTGGGTTTCAAACTTTGCTCAGAGGATGATGCTTATGGGTTTCTGAAGTGTCAACCCTGGAAAGATGACTGACAAGAATGAAATACAGTCTGTAATGATATTGGAAGTGGATTTTGATTGATCAAAGAAATACGGGGAAAGTTTTAAAACTTATGTAGGGCTGTAAACAATAGTTACTCAAATTATTCAGTCACTACAGATAATTCCTCTTGCTCCTGACCAATTAATTAAACACAAAGGCTTTTGTTGTTGTTGTTTTTTATTTTTATTTTTCTTTCGGGCAGTGGGGAGTGGTCATTGCTCTTAGCTGCTGATTATAAATAAGTCAGCACACTATCAACCTAGTCTTTAACTTGAAGAAGAACGTAGGTACGGACAAGTGTATACTTTATTTTTTAAAATAATTTATTTTTACTTTATGTGCATTGGTGTTTTTCCTGAGGATGTCAGATCCCCTGGAACTGGAGTTACAGACAGCTGTGAGCTGTCATGTGGGTGCTGGGAATTGAACCCCGGTCCCTGGAAGAACAGTCAGTGCTCTTAAGCACTGAGCCACCTCTCCAGCCCTGCATACTTCATTAAAAGCAACCCTATAAGACTCTGGTGTGTAGATTACTGAGTCAAAGGCCACGTTGGTAGAAAACACTCATTCCTAGTGCCGTGGAGACCTCTTCTCTGTTCAGTTGAAGCACAGGGCCAAGATTTTCTATAATAAGGTCATAGGAAACAATGAACTTATGTTTAGTCATTTGTGTGTGAGTATGAATCTGACAGACTATTTTTAAAAATCAGACTCATTTGGGGGAATCATAGGAATCCCACCCCACCCTAAGTCAAAACATCATCACAGATTTGACCAACCTATGGCAAGTGATTTTAAGAATCCTTGGGAAATTTTGTAAAAAAAAAAAAAAAACTTAGGGGCCAGCAAAGTGGCTCAGCAAGCAAAGGTACTTGCAGCAAAACCTGGCAGTTTGAGTTCAATCCTGGGGTCCACATGATGGAAGGAGAGAGCCAATTACAGTTTGTCCTCTACACAGAGCCATCACACACACACACACACACACACACACACACACACACACACACACACACGCACACGCACACGCACACGCGCGCACACACACACACACTAAATAAATACTGTAATAAAAAATTTAAATTTGATTTATTAGTCGCCATAAAATATGACGTCTAACTCAATGCTCCTCTCCCACGCCTATGACGCTGAGCATGTGGCTTCATTCTTTGTACCTCACTGAGCATCTGTGGAGGAAGCTTGCCCTGGGCAGTGGGTTAAAGATGGCCGTATAGGCGTAAGGCGCTGCACTGGAGAGTTCATTTTGTGCTGAAATGTTACTCGTGGTGATAAGGAGTTTGAGGCGATGCTGGTAGTTAGCTGACTGGTCAAAAACAGTCTGAAAACTAACTACATAGACTCTTGTTATGGATCTGGGGAAGGTAGTTAATCCCTCACTGCTCTGACAGTCTTGTCTTTAATGACTAATAGTATGTAATAGTATATGTACATGAGATAGTCGATATAGGCAGAGTTACAAGAACAATAACATAATAAGTGTGGTGTGGTTTGGATCTGAAATGTCCCCCCACTGGGTAAAAAACTTTTCCTGGAGAGATGCAGCATACATATCTACTCACCCAAGATAGGGAGCCCAAGACAGACCAAAGTAAAGATACCACCAAAGTCCAACTTGGTGAAGCAATGCGTTTTATTGGTGCTATTTGCAGGAATATGGGTGAGGGGTCACTTACAGGAGCAGAAATGACTCAGAGACAGCTACGTCACCACACCCACCCCACCACGGGTGCCGTCCCACAAAGCTAGGAACCTGGAGCACAGTGCACAGCCTGCAGGCAGCTCCATAGGTTGGAGAGTCTTTCCTAGGTGCCTCAGTTGGTCTAAACCTCTTCCAGGTAGTGTGGCTGGTGTTTAGCTTTCTCTGGTTGCCTGGTCTGGTCTCAGAGTCTTCTTCACAGCTTGGCTCTCTTCTGTCTCAGGTACTCTCGGCTTTTATTACTTGCTCTGGCAGGAAGGGGCCTAGTGAATCTGGCCAATTTCAGGGACTTCCTGAAGCTGTTTTGTGTGTTTGCTTTCCTGTAGGATGAAATGTTTTGATCTTGGAGGAAACCGTTTTTACCCCCTCCCCACCCCCAAAAGGTTCAAGTGTTAAAAACTACCTATTGATGCTATTTTTGTAGGTGAAGCCTAGCTAGAAGGTCAGTCATTAGGTAGGACTTTGAAGAATATATATGTGTGTGTGTGTGTGTGTGTGTGTGTGTGTGTGTGTGTGTGTGTATGAAAGATATATATATTATATATATAGTATATGAAGGATATATATGTGAAGGATATATATATATAATATATAACACATATACATATGTATGTGAAGGATATATATATATATAATATGCCCAGTCCCTGGTTTCTGCCTTGCTCTTTATTTCCTGGTCCACCATGATGTGAATATCTTCCACCACATACCTCTGCCACCATGACCTGAGTTGTTCCATCCATCATGTCTCGTTAGACTGAAACTCTCTGAATCCGTCAATCAAAACAAATTCTTTTCTCCCTTAAGTTGTCTCTGTCAAGTATCTGTCTTGGTGACACCAAGGCAATCTATACAAAGTGTCACGTAAAAATAAAAATACTGTGTACTGTTGTGAGAGCACTCTGGAAGGGCCCATTCGCCTTGGGTCTTATAGCATCTCTTTCCATCTAAACTAGTCTAAGATGCCCTTAGATTGAGGGATATTTTAGAAATCTTGGGTTATACCCCTAATAATTAGGGGGTATAGTGATCTGGACTTTGCTGTACTTTCTTTAAAATGGACCTGCATTCAAAGACAGAATCAATTTGTGTCCTGTTCTGAGCTATGCAACCTGGAGCTGGAGGACCCGAGCTTGTAGTAGGCTGTATCACATCCACAAGCAGTGGAAACTCTGCGGTCCAGGGTTTCCAGGGAACCAGGGTTGTTCTAAGCATCTTACTCTTCCTGTGTCTTCTCCATCCTGCCTTCCTTTTAGCTCTTTTAAAAGCAAGATGGTAGAGGGGCATCTTCTGAGTTTTGCATATTCTTTTAATTATATTAACTCTTCAATTTATAATTGAACATTCTAGATACAATGCCATCCAGAAGCTAGTGCACCAATCCATTCTTGGTGTACTAGTACACCGTGAGCCAGGAACCCAGAAGGGCTCCAGAACACAGACACTATTTCTCCCTCATTTGTGGTCTCTCATAGCCTTCTCTTAGGTCTGTGCCCAGGCTACTAGGAAAGAATGTAACTAGCAGGGCACTTTGAATTCTAAACCTTTTTTCTTTTCCTTTCTTTGTTGGTTGTCCAGCCCAGGCTAGACTCTACCTCTGAGGCACAGCCACAATCCCAAGATCATTCACTGGCTATCTTGCAATTGTACCTCATGTCCAGTAACTACGCCAGTCAGCTTTATGATAAGCAGGCTGAAGAAATAAGGTCAGTTCTCAAAGCATATGGTATCAGAAAACAAAGCAAAATAAAAACCACCCGGCCTCTTTAGGCCTCTCCTGGCGTCAGAATGTAGGCAGGTCTCTTGGACCCCAGAGGAAGCATCAAAATAAATGGCACTGATTTGGGTACCACCCTCAGCTCTTCCTAGAAATGGCCTCCAAACCGGTGCCTTGGCTGCAGTCTGCCTTCCATGGCAGTCAAACCAATGCACAATGTATGCTCTACACTTTCCTGTAGTCAATGCATGGCCTGTGAACTCCATCTACAGCGTGCGTCAACTCCTCCCCAGCGTTCAATGTGCCTGACCTGCGTGCCTTGTACCCTGCCCCTCAGTATCATTGTCCGTTTTAGGGATGATATAGTTTGGATCTAGGTGTGTGTATGTGTGTGTGTGTGTGTGTGTGTGTGTGTGTGTGTGTGTGTGTGTGTGTATGGTTTTCCTTTTGTTTATTGAAACACTGTACTGTGTAGCCTTGGCTGTCCTGGAACTCACAGTATAGAGCAGGCTCGCATTGAACTCATAGAGATCCACCTGCCCCTGCTTCCCGAGTGCTGGAATTAAGGGCTCTGTGTGGCAGGCTTTGTCTCCTTCATGAAACTATCCAAAAATGTTAGAAACGGTGGAAGCTTTACAAGGTTGGACTTGTGGGAGGTCCTTATGTCACTGGGGAATTCCCCTGAGGAAAACTGGTGACATCAGCTCCTTCTTCTTGTGCCCTTTCACCCTCTGATGATGACAGGAATGGTCTTGTTCTACCACACAGAGTTGCCATGATGTTGTCCTCATCACAGGTCCCAAAGTAACGGGACCATTGATCGGTGATTAAAAATATCCAAAACGGAACAAAACAACCATTCCTCCTTAGAAGAGAGTTATCCTGTGGATTCTGGCAGTGGTGGAGAGCTGAGTCACACATGAGCATCTCTGTCTGTGGTCCTTACTTTTTGTCTCCATCTACTCTTTGCCTTCTGCATGGAATGCCCATTCTTTTGCCTATGAAAAGCCTGTCTGTCCATTTTCTTAAGCCATGATGCAATTCTCCCTCTTGGAGGAATCCACTCTGACTCCTCCAAAGAACCCATATTCTCTAGCCGTGTGTAGTTATCTGGTACTTAGCCTCTGCAATCTACAGGGCAGAGTACTTAGAGAGGTGCTTTTTGATTTGCTCTCAGGGTAAAGTCAGATAAAGCCATCCTAAACTGAAAATATCGTTAAGTCAAAAACCACGTTAAGTCTGCCTAATCTAGGAACCCCCCAGAGCTCAGGCAAACTGGGCCTTGAAGAATATCGGTGGCTTACCCTTGAGATCTCATGCCTGCTGCGGCTCACTGCTGCCGCACATTCCGCTGAGAAAATTACTCCACATGTCGCTGTCCTGGGAAAAGATACAAAAACCAAAGAGGTTTCTACTGAAGTCGTCTCACTTTCGCACCCTCATAAAAGTGGAAAAATCCCAAACCAGGAACTGTATGAGTCATGATCAGTATCAGCCAGAACATGGCGTAACAAAACACGGCACAGTCGCTGCTTGACTGAAGGATTCTGCCCAGTAGTGTAGGGCAAAGGGCCACTGATAAAAGAAAATCAAGAACGCCTGAGTTAGCGACTGCAAGGAGTCCTTGCTACCTCTAGGCTTGAAGGGGGCAGGGGATGGCAAAAGGGCTGCCCAACAGGGGCTGAGGGCCTTCAGTCAAGGGCACATCCAGGGCTGGAGTGTAGCTGAGTGGTGACATTATCACTGGACATGCGCAAGGTACCAGGCTCCATGCCTAGCACACAGAACGAATAAGTTGGGAGATGACAGCTCACTGGTGGGCTGACATGGAAGATTCAGGGAGATGTGTGGCTGACCTCATTGTCCCTAGGCCCTTTGATCTCTGGCTGGGAGTGCCTGTTGGTCCAATCCTCTGGGAGCCAGTGGGCAAGAGAGCCCTGGCTGCCGTCCATCAGGTCTCCTGCCGTAGGGAGTGGGTGGAAGTGTAGAGAGCGAGTTTGAGAGAGAGAGGGTATGTCTTCAGTGTGCAACAGATGCGTTTGTTAATGGTGGCTTTTCTTCTCCTAGTCTGCCCTGGAAGTTCCTTGAGAGCTGAGACCATGTCTTACACTTACATGGTTCCTAATATCTCATAATGCTTACTTAGATCAGTGAGAATTGCAGTGTGCATGTGCATGTGTGTGCATGTGTGTGTGTGTGTGTGTGTGTGTGTGTATGCGTGTGCGCGTGCACGCGTGTGGGGAGAGAGAGAGAGAGAGAGAGAGAGAGAGAGAGAGGTGTGTGGAGAGAGAGAGAGAGAGAGAGAGAGAGAGAGAGAGAGAGAGAGAGAGAGAGAGAGAGAGGGGTGGGGGAGAGAGCGAGTTTTTATCCTCCATCTTCCATCCTGGTTTGATGCGTCTCCCAGCACCCATCTTTCAAATGCTCCTGTGTCCAGTGGAAGGTCCGGTCTCACCATGCGGCCTGTCACCTGGCTTTCTGCCTTGTTCACTTTGTCCCTTCAGCTGCCTGATTTCCTTTTATTGTCCTCCAAATGTGCTGCGAACTGAACACCGTGTGTCTGGTAGGCTCTCTTCTGAGAGATTTACACTTTTTCCTCACCTCTTTCAAGTCTACTGCCATGTTGCCTTGAGAGAAATGCCCTAGCAGTGACCCGCAGTGACCCTCAGTGACACTGAACCATGTCCCCCTCTCTTTGCCCTCTCTTCATTTTCTAGGGAGTACCATTCCCCACCAGACATGTGATGTATGGATTGTGGGTTAAATGTATTCTCCTTATGCTAGGGCAGTGGTTCTTACTCTTCCTAACACTGTGACCCTTTAATACAGTTCCTCATGGTGTGCTGACCCCAACCACAAAATCACTTTCGTTGCTACTTCATAACTGTAATCTTGCTACTGTTATGAATTGTAATGTAAATACCTGTGTTTTCCGTTGGTCTTAGGTGACCCTCCCAGTAAAGGGTTGTTTGAGCCCCAAAGGGGTCGAGGCTCATAGGTTGAGAACCACCATACTAGATTGTAAGCTGCACGAAGGAAGACTTTATCTGGTTTGTTCCAAATACCAAATCAGTACCCGACCCAGAATAATTCATATGCCTGTACACACACACACACACACACACACACACACACACACACACACACGCACACACAGACGACAGAACCAAAGAATCAAGTTTTATTTTTACCAGAAGTCCCGACAGTCCAAAGTTAGATGATTGCCCATAGCTGAACCTTGCCCACCTTTAGCTAAAATAAACTAGTTCCATTCAGTAAATTTTATTTAGTCTGTGCTAAGACAAGCCAGCAGCAACATCTGGTGTAAGAATGTTCCCAGACAGATTCCTTCCTCCTCACCTGTCCCTCACTACTAGAGGCCATCACTTCTGGTAAATGACACCAAAGACTCAGAACACCTGAGCCACGGGACCCTTCCCCTCTCTCTTCTCTGTGAGGTAGTCATTAGTTCCCCAACAGCAAACTCCACGCTGGTTTTCATCATTTCCGTTTCTCCTTCTGCAGGTTCATCTCCTCCCAGGTGCAGCCGTCAGCAGAAATTCCCCGGTGCCCTGGAATCATCCTGTTCCAGGCTGGTTGCTTTAACTGCAGCCCTGGGCTTCTCTGTGGGAGACTAGCTCCATCAACCACCGCTCTCTGGGATGGCAGTGCTGTGGCCGGGCCCACAAGGAAGGAGAGGGGGTCCAGCTGCTGGGAGCCCCATGTAGTCACAGCACTCCTGTTCCCCAGCAACTCTGGGACAGCTGGGCCTTCCCAGGCTAGCATTTGTCTGGGTGCTATTGAGGTAGAGGTTAAGTAGAAGTTCCTCTGGGCTGTGTCTTCCAGCCTTTTTATCTAATGGGGCTGGAAAGATGGCTTAGTAGTCAATGTCATTTGATACTCTTGTAGAGTACCTAGGTTTGGTTCCCAGCACCCCGGGGTGACTGACAAGCATCTATAATTCCAGTTCCAGTGTGTTCAATGCATTTTTCTGATCTCCTTGGAAACCAGGCATGTACATGATGCACACTCATACATGTAGGCAAAACACTTACATATAAAATGAAATTATCTGAAAGGGTTTTTTTTTCAAATAAATCTCTGTGTGTGTGTGTGTGTGTGTGTGTGTGTGTGTGTGTGTGTGTGTACATGTGCATGCACCCCTGAATGTGTATATGTTCTCACATATGAATTAGTACAGGCATGAGCTTGCTCCAACATACATATGGAGGCTGTCTTAGTTAGGGTTTCTATTCCTGCGACAAAACACCATGACCAAAGAGCAAGTTGGGGAGGAAAGGGTTTATTAGGCTTACACTTCAGAGTTGCTGTTCATCACTGAAGGAAGTCAGGACAAGAACATACACAGGGCAGGAACCTGGAGGCAGGAGCTGATGCAGAGGCCATGGGCGGGTGCTGCTTACTGCCTTGCTTCCCATGGCTTGCAACTACCTTCTTATAGCACCCAGGACTAACACCCCAGCAATGGCCCCATCCAGCATGGGCTGGGCCCTCCCCCATTGATCACTAGTTGAGAAAATGCCTTACAGCTGGATCTCAGGGAGGCATTTCCTCAACTGAGGCTCCTTCCTCTGATGACTCTAGCTTGTGTCAAGTTGACACACAAAACCAGCCAGTACAGAGGTCAAAGGGCAGCTCCTTGGGTCAGTCCTTGGCTTCTACGTTGTTTGAGACAAGGTCTTTTGTTGTTTAGTACTGCATAAGCCAGGTTAGCTGGCCATGAGCTTCTGTCAAGATCCCTCTGTCTCCACCTCCCATCTCCATGTAAGAGTGCTGGGATTACAGATGTGCTACTGTGTCCATCTTGGTGTGGATCCCGAAGATCTAAGTACAAGTCCTCAGGCTTGACTAGCAAGTTCTTCACCCTTTGAACCATCTCCCCAGTCCTCGGTGAGCCCTTTATTAAAGCACCTGTACTTCTAGGACATGGCTCCCCCCCCCCCCCCCCCCACCCCCCCACCCCCCACCCCCCCCCCCCGTGTTGTTGGTTCCATCGCGGTGACAAATTACCTTAGGTGAACAGTTTATATGGAAGAAGAAGTTATTTAAGCTCGGTGTTACAGAGGGCTCAGTTGATGGTTGTGTGTGTGGGGGGTGTCTGTGGCAAGATGTTATACCATGGTGAGAAGTATGTGGTAGAGCAAAACTCCCCACCTCTAAGTTTGGGAAGCAGACAGACAACAGATGTAAGAGGAGACTGGAGTCTCAACATCCACTCACAGGACACGTCTCTAAAGACCCAATTTTTTCCATCAGCCCATGTCTTAAAGGTCCCACCACCTTATTGCCCCAGCCTAGCATTACATATCTTCTCTCTCCTACCGGACACTGAACTCTAAACAGGGTTCTGGCAGCCATGACTATTTGCTTAAATGTGTAGCCTTCTGTCTTAGTCCACTCAAGATGCTATAACAAAATACCAGAAACTTGATAGCCTTAAGAAAGCACTAAAATTAATTTCTCACAGATCCAGAGGCTGAAAAATCCAGATAAACGAGCCAGCAGATTTAATGTTTGGTGAGGGCCTGTTTTCTGATTCACAGATGGCGTCGCTCACTATAAACCCACCTAATGGAAAGGCTACATGCTTCCTGGAATCTCTTGTGTCAAGGCACTATTCCCAATCTTGAGGGAATTGAGTGCCTGCTCTTGGGATTGAATCGTCCCCTAGAGACCAGCCTCCTGAACAGTCATTTTGTTGGCTAGGATCAGAACATATGCATTCTGGGGTGATAGAAACATTCAGACTTTAGCAACCCACCACTAATGGGGTCAAAATATGCTAGTTGATTACTATTGTTTGCTTAAATGGATAAAGGAATGCGGTCCTAACAGATTATCAGACTGAAATCTAGCCCACTACGTCTGATGAGTCCTTATGTCTTCTATGCCTAGCATATACTAAGTTCTTTGAAAATGCTTCCGGGATAAAGGGGTTAAATGAGAGTGGGTAGTTGGAAGCCATTTTCTTGCTCATTTACATGTTGTTTCCTGTGATCAGTATTTTTCCCAGTACAAAATCAACTTCTTTCTACAGCTGCCATTCTAAGCTCCTGTGAGTCTCCCTCTTTGCTCTTGCCAATACCTGTCTACCTGCTGGTAATTTGGCTTTCGAGATTATGAACATTCCAGAACACAAAGAGGATCTACAATGGGCAAAAGTCAAAAAAAAAAAAAAAAAAAAAAAAAACGGGGCTGCTAACTGAATGGAGCCCCTGAGAGGGTTACTGTCCAAAGTCAAATCAGCTCTGGTCTGGTTGCAGGTTATGAAGATTAAGTACTAGTTATAGCATTTAATGAAGAGATACATGTATCCTATGATTATATAGTATAATTACTACTGATACAGTTTGGGGAAAGTATCTCCCAGAATTTCCCAGTTTCTTCTTTCTCCAAGGCCTATACTTCTCTTGGGCAGTCATCAACGCTCAGATCACCAGCACATAACAGAATGAGGGAAATCCAAGCTATTTTAGAAGTCAGTATGAATTAATATGGTTTTCAAAAGTGTGCCATTTATAATCAAAATAGCTAAAAATTAGGTTGGCTGCAAATTTCCCTTAAGCATGCACACACACACATGGACATGGACATGGCATGGACAAACACACACACACACACACACACACACACACACACACACACACACACACCATTGAAATCATGTTTGTCCTGCCATCTAAAATAATATCCTAAACTTGGCCTATTTGGTATAGAGCAGTAATTCCAATTACTCAAGAGCACAAGCTTAAGGCTTGCATGACTGGAGTGAGTTCAAGGCCAGCCTCTGCAGCTTAGCAAGACTCTGTCTCAAAATAAAAAGTTAAAACAGCAACAATAGCAAAGCAGACCCCCCCCCCCAAAAAAAAAGAAGAAGAAGAAGAAAAAAGCAACCCGGATCAGAGTATAGATCAGTTGTAGGAGTGTTTGCCCAATATGCATCTGGCCCTAGGCTCAATGACCAGAACTGCAAAAAATTTAAACATATTACGTCTATCTATCTATCTATCTATCTATCTATCTATCTATCTATCTATCTATCTATCTTCTATCTAGCTATCTCTCATCTATCTATCTATATCTATGTTCCTATGATTTATTGGTCAGGGAAGCCCAGAGGCACCCCAAACAACACAGGCCATTGTCTCTGTCCATGGTTGCCTACCAGACCTAGAGAGTAAGAGGAGCTTACTGCTGGAGACACAGCGCACTTGAGTGTAGGATACAATCATGGTGGAACTGACCTGAAAATATCTTCCGTGCTGGCTAGCTAGGGGATAAAGGTGCTAGAAGGTTCTATACAGACCACTGGAGGAGAAGAGCCTTCAGTGACATTACACAATAATGAATTACACAGTAATGGATCCTGCTGGTTACAGTACCAATCTGCCAGGAACAGTGTATCTAGTGGTGCAACAGAGGCCTGAAGGTTATGGGGGGTTACCGATCACCCTTGCAATGGATTTGAGACCTGCTCCATCACAAGGAATCCATTCCTGTTATTGTTAACCTGCTCAAAAGACCTTGGCTTGGGGGAACCTACTTCCTAAGGGGAATCTCCTACTACTAATTGTCATGATAAATTGAGGTATTCTCAAACTGCTTCTAAGTGGTTACATTTGTATACATAGGGTAGTACTGTTGAGTCTTTGCCCTGAAACACTTCACATCAGTGACCTGCAGTTAATCCAGCAACTGAGTGCTGCGAATAAGTGACTCTACTCAGTAGTCACTTAGCTCTAAATGGGGAGTCTATATTGATTCCATCCCTCCCCCTACAAGGCTTAGACGACATCTTGGAAGATAGGGCGGAAAGACTGGAAGAGCTGGAGGGTTGGGAGGAAGGCTGTGAAATGCTGTTTGCTAGACATAGCTGCATGACGTGGCCATTTCACCCATGAACTGTCTGCTGGACATGATGTGGCCATTTCACCCATGAGCCGTCTGCTGGACATGATGTGGCCATTGCACCCATGAGCTGTCTGCTGGACATGATGTGGCCATTGCACCCATGAGCTGTCTGCCAGACGTGGCATGGTCATTGCACCCATGAGTTGTCTGCTGGACATGGCATGGTCATTACATCCAAGAGCCGTCTGCTGGACATGACATGGCCATTGTACCCACGAGCTGTCTGCTGGACATGACGTGGCCATTGCACCCACGAGCTGTCTACTGGACATGGCATGGTCATTGCACCCATGAGCTGTCTGCTGGACATGACGTGGCCAGTGCATCCATGAACTCACGGGAGCTATGTATGCTACCTGCACAAGACCACACCAGACAAGAGCACTCAGCATTCTTACAGACAAGGCTAGTTGGATTCACTGGGTAAAGGAAAACAAAACAAAAGCACATAAGGAGAGGTCAAGAGGGAGGAGGACATATTGGGAGTTGCTGGGGGCGGGTGAGTGAGAGACAGTTGGGATGGGGTGTGTGGGGGAGAGTGGGGGGAGAGCTGGGGTGGATATGATCAATACTGTTTGCAGTGTGAAATTGTCAAAGAATAAAAGATAGTCTAAAGTTCACTAAGCATGGCGTATATATTTTTATTTAATTAAAATTAATAATTTTGTTTCTTGTGTTCCTTTTTCCTTATTTTTAATCTACCAATATATTATTAATTTGGAAATCAAGCTACAGCCTACCATACTTGAGTATTTCTTATTTATGAAAAAGCAATGGTGTTTGAAACACTGTATGGATACTTTGATGCTGAAATTGATATTTAATTTTGAACATCAGTAGTACGGAGTATTCAACAAGGGTAAGGAAATAATTGTTTGGAAAGACAAAGGGAGCAGGAAGCTGTGTGCACTTTCTTGAAAGCCGGCAGAGTGTGGGGGAACTACAGTGAAAACACACTGAGAGTCTCAAATACATTGTAGCCTTGTTTCTGCTACTTAGTAGCCTTTTTCGGTTAGTTAATTCTGAACTCTACACAAGCTTTCCCTGGTGGGTTTGAATGTAGATAGTCTCTTGTGATAAGTACAGGGAGGGATTTCTTGCTAGGGGAAATTTAGGTCATGATTCATTTAAAGGTGCGGAGTTAAACATGAGCCGGTTATTAATACACCACTGTGGCTCTACTTTCTTTGGAAAGGACTCCAAGAAGGAAGGAAGGAAGAAAAGAAGTTAAGGAACTTAGTCCGTTTGCATGTCTCTCCTGTCTGTCTGTTTCCCCTTCTCTCCGAAGGTGGAATTCTCTTTGCCAAAGGTTTCCACACCCCCGTGCCCTCCCCTTATTGCTCCGTAGGAGCCCCAGAGGCTGCGAGGCTCACACTGTACCGGGGAACGGATCTTTTGGCATTTGTATCAAGCTGAGGTGATCTTTGTGGGAGGTTGCTATGACAATTTGCAAACAGCAGAGCCCATGGAACTCTGCAGGAGGTAGCTCCCCCTACACTGAGGTCTGCACTAGTTGGGGCCTGCACTCTTAGTCCATCCAGGGACCTGGAGACACGAGGAACAGGACAGAAAAGAATGGATACATGGACTCCAGGAGCGCTTCAGAAACTGGGCACCTCCCAGGAAGGAAATGCATGCAAGACGGCCCAACTTTCTCCCCTGATCGTAGGATTTGTTGCGCTTTCCCCTCCATACCTGACGGTTGAAGTGGACAGCGGTGCACAAGCATGCTATCCATACACGACAAAGCACAGGTGTAAGACAGAGAAGCAAATTTTTGTTTTTCCTGGGGGAAAGAGGCTGTAGACCACAAATGAAAAGGGCGGGGGAAATTCTCCACGTGTCTGGGAAGGAAAAGGGAAAAAGATACCTTTTAAACCTCCGAGGATGAGAGGAAGCAGAGGTGCCCTACCCTTGCAGCCAGAAAGGAAGGTGTGTGGTGTCTCTCCCAGCGGCGGTGCTGGGGAAAGGCTTGAAGTTGTAAGGAAATGGGAGGTGTCTCTGATGTTTATTTTTGCCTAGCAACCCACAGCCAACTGCTACCCCAGCTGCGGTCCACAGGCGCCCGTCTGACTCCCCTTGTCCTAGCGACTGGAGGGCAGCGGTCACCCGGTGTCAGTGAATCAGGGAGGAGGGCGTGCGTGGCCGAGATGGAGGTGGAAGGGCAGCCCCTTCCTTCGTCCATGCTTGGGTCACCAGGCTCAGCCGCAGTCCCTCCTCGGGGCCTGACTTTCCGAGGTGACCCTCACACAACTAAGTTCTCTCTAGGTTTAACTGGGGAGAGGGGCTGGCTGAGCCACTGGGTCGGGGGGGCGGCAGGGGTGGAGGGGGGAGCACCGTATTGTCTGGGAGCAGCCATTAGGAGCGGTGTTTAGGGGTGTGATGGGAGAAGGAGGGGGTCTCTGCAGCAATTTCGGGAGGAGGCTGGCGGCGGTAGGTTGCGCCGTAGTGTCGGGAGGGGCGTCGCAGGGGCGCGGGGGACCCGGGGAGCGGGCAGATGGCCGCAGGGGAGGCGGAGGGCGAGCCGGAGCCGCAGTTTTCCCGGGAGCGGAGGGCGGCTCTGCGGAAGATCGGAGGGGGAGGGACTCCCGGGGTGGCGGGTGGGGGTGGGGGTGGCGGCGAGCCTGTGTGGCTGGGGCCGGGGTGGGGTGTGTGTGTGGGGGGGGGGGAGAGTCCGGGGCGGGGCCTCGGCGGGGAGGGGGGCGGGGCTGGCCTTTCTCGGGCGCGCGAGCCGCGGGGGCGAGCGTGGAGTGGAGGGGGTGGGGGGGTGGGGGCGGCGCGAGCGTGTGCGCGGGCGGGCGCGCGCGCGCGGGCCCGGGGAGGAGGGCTCCCGAGCGAGTGGGTCCCGGCGGCCACAGCCTGCTCCCCGCGGCCCCGATGTGAGGGAGTCGGGGAGGCCAGCGGTGCGGCAGGGGAGGGCGAGGCATGTGCACGGGCCGGGGGGTACAGCAGCCGCCCGAGGACGAGGGGGACGACGGCGGCGGCGGCGGCGAGGAGGAGGAGGAGGAGAGCGGGGGGCTCGCGGCGGCGGGCCCGGGCCGAGGGGATGCAGCGGACTGCGTGTGTCTGGCTGTAGCGGGCGCGAGGAGGCGACGAGGCGCGGGGGACCCGCGTGAGGGGCGACCAGGAGGTGGCGGCGGCGGCGGCGGCGGCGACGAGTAGCGGCGGGACCGGCGGCGAGGGCAGCCCTGCCATGCACGTTCCTCTCCCGCGGCCATGTTAGCCAGGAAACCTTCGGCCGCCGCTCCTGCCGCCTACCCGACCGGTAAGGGCTCGGGGACCCTGGCTGTGCGCGTTGGTGCCCCGGGTAGCCCTGGACCCGGGCGGGTTGGGCGAGGGGCGTCCGGAGCGCAGGGCCCCCGTGTCGCTGCGCCCTCTCGGTTGGCTCGCCCTCCCCTCCCCCGGCCCCGGCGACGTGGGCCACGGAGCTCCGGCCCAGCGCTGCTGCTCCCAGCCGGGTCGCGCGAACTTAACTTTGCAGCTGGCGGGTGCGCGCCGGGGAGCCGCGTCCCGGACCCCCCTCGCTTCCCGCACGCTGCCGGCTTTTCCCGGGCCGGGTGTCTCTTTCCATCTTCTCCCGGGGGGGAAAAAAAAATAAAGGGGGGTTCGCTGCCCACCGGGGCGGGGGCCGGGGGCGGGGGGGGGTCTGGTTGGCTCTCTTCCCCCACCCTGACCCTCTTTTGTCTCCTCCCGCGCGTGGCTCCCAGGCCGAGGAGGGGACACCGCCGTTCGCCAGCTTCAGGCTTCCCCGGGGATCGGCGCGGGGGCTCCCCGAAGCGGAGTGGGGACCGGCCCACCCTCTCCCATCGCCCTGCCGCCTCTCCGGGCCAGCAACGCTGCCACCGCAGCCCACACGGTGAGACCCGGCTCCGGGAGGGTGCCAGGCAGATCCTGGGCTTGTGGGGTCCTGACTGTGGGAAGAGAGGGCCGAGTGCTCCACGCCCCTGGCAGGGGCCTGTCCTCGCCGCCGCCCTCTGCAACTTGGGCGAGCCCAGAGCTGCTGCCACAAAGGAGATTCGTGGCGTGGGCCCCTCGCTTCCCTCTGGAGCCCGCCCACCCCAGAGCTCCTTTTCCTGGGAACTTCCTCCTTGCGGCTGGCTTTCCTTCCTCCCCTCTTTTTTCATCTCTGCTTCCCAGAGCTCCCTTCCCCCGACCCGGTAAACATCTCCTCCCAACCCCAGGGGTAGTGGATATTTATAGAAACATATGTGTTAGGGGACATCTAGGCCACCCTGCCCGGAAAATCGATCCCCCAAAGAGCCTCCGAGGCCTGGCTCCAGCCAGCAGGGAGCACCCGCCAATTGTCCCCCGCGTGTGTAAGCATGTTTTATGAGAGCTACAGGTTTGAGCACAGCAGAAATTGTAATTAACATTAACAAAAATAAGAGCCACAGCAGTAGTCAAAACAAAACAACCCACCTCTGTAGGATTCTCTACATGGATATTACTCAAATGGAAAGGGCGAGCTTTGCTTTGTAGGTGGCCAGAGAAGGGCACCTGACCAGGGCTGTGGTCCCCTGAGGCCCTGGGGGGGAGGAGAGCCAAGGCTGGGACTGGCGGCTGCAGAGACTGGATCCGACTTCACCATGTACCTTTTCTCAGCTCCTAGAGATGGCCTTTGGATGGTGACCTCCAGCTTAGAGGAGGTGTACGCTTTGAGAAGGTGACGGTTTCAGAGGTCTCTTTCCCAAAGGCTCTTTGACAGTGTGAGGACCCTAGGATGGTTCTGCGTGAGGTTGCTTGCAGGATGGACGATTTTTTTGTGGCTAAGTGAAAAGTTGCTTGGAAGCACCATGTGTGATCTGCAGGGAGCATCTCTGGGGGGTCATATGTGACTGAAACTTGTTTAGCACGGGAGACTTGATGAGAGGAAAGACCTCAGTTGTGATCCCAGACATGGAAGAGAGGTAGACCAATTTCATCGAACACGTTTTGTTGTTAGCTCTCATTTTGTTTTTCTCGGTGTCTCTATCCTAGGGGCTGGGAATTCATTACACAGGGTTAGACTATTGCTGGGAAAGAGAGAGCCTACAGGTAGGAGGGATGTTATTGTCACAGGGGCATCCCTAGTAAGGAACCACCATCGCTTTTAGAGGTTTGGATTTGCTGTTGTTTGGGCTGGTTTAGAATCACCTGACAGTTTGGAAAATACAACATCCTTTTTTTTTTTTTTTTTTTTCCTCCCCTAACGTGTTGATGTCATCACGTGACATGATGTGACCAGGGAAAGATGACTTGGTTTGCCTCTGACTCCCAGTTTTTGTGTAAGGATGACCTTTACCTGATCAGAACTTCTTTGCCATGGAAATATGTATTAAAACCGGGAGAAGACAAGGTTGCCGGTAGCCTAGTAGCCTGCAGGGAGACAGCGGGAAGGTATTTCTCAGGAGAGATGCCAGTGTTTTGATGCGGCCTGTGTACGGTGTGGCTGTTGTTAACTGGAGGGTAAATTTCAGCCATTCTGCATCACTAGATGCTTGGATCTGAAAGTGAGGCTTTGTGTTTCCCACGTTGTTGGTTTTGACTTGGTTTGTGTAACAGTACGGTTTGCCCAGATCAAGGGCATTCAGGACCACAGAGTTTATCTGGTTCTTCTCCTGCAGTTTGACCTGAGGATTCAGACTCCACAGGTTAACTGAGCTGTCAGGAGTCCGTAGCCAACTCAAATATGTGCTACAGAGTTGCACACCGTCCTGCCTCTGCGCTTAATGTACTGCTTGGGACTGACTAGTTCTGGGAACCAGTGTTAACTGTGTTGTAAATGCTTGCGTCTTTACAGGTGTATGCTCCCATGTCATCTACATTTTCAGAAGTGTTTACATGTTTATTTCCAGAGCAGTTACATCTGGAACTGTTGGGAAATGAGTAGTGAGAAGAAAGGGCATTAAGTGAAAAGTAATTTATCATAGAAGCTTTCTCGTCTTTGCTCTTAAGCACATGATAGGATTATGAACTTTGGAATTTTCCATGGTAGTTTGTTTTCTACTTCTTGTGTGATTTTTATACCGTAGTAATTTAGTTTAGGTCAATTTGTCCTAAAAATAAAACCAACAAGTATCATGATTCTTGTTAGGTTTTTTTTTTTTCCTTATAATAATATGTGGCAGATAACAAGGTATTTATTTTAAAATTTTTTCATTTCTATAAATTCCAAAATATTGGTATATACTTTTATAACTTTGAATATTTAAATTACTCATCAATGTTTTTTGTTGTTGTTGTTGTTTTGTCTGTTTTTGTTGTTGTTTTTTTAAGCTCAACTTTATTCCCATAACACCCCCAAAATTTCTAAGATGACTTTGGGAGGTTTTGAAACGCCCAGAAGTCATAGCACACAGAAGCATGTGTTGCTTGCCATTTTGGTACTGCAAGAGAAAAAGAAGCGCCCGACTTCTGAGACTTCTGTTCATGCAGAATTTTCAGTACTAAAATATCTCATGATTAGAGGAGGGGTTTGTGGATCCTTCCACTTTAACACATCCAGTTGTAGGTATGTAAACCACTGGGTTCTTTTCAGCTCGTAGTCATGAATGTGGCACATTGTACTACATTAGCAAATAGGCCCGACCCATGGTTTCTGGCTTCCAAAGGCTGAAGTAGGAGCGAAGGGTCTTCAGGGTCCTTCAGTTTATGATATGGTCCTAGCATCTCTGACTTTTCTGGACATCCCTCCTATTAGGTATCACTTTTGTGCATTTGATTTTGGTTGTGATTTCGGGGTCCTGCACTGTTCGGGACCCCAAATCTTCTCTTTTACTGGAACCTTCAAGTCAATATCTTCAACTCCTGGAATGTGTAAGGTTCTTGGGTGTTGTAAGATGCCCGCTACAGGTACTTTTTAACCAGCCATCCTTTGCCTTGGAGGCCCGGCAAGATCTTATGACTTGGGCCTCTTGGGATATTTCCCAACTCCCTCAGTGTTGACTTCATGTTTTCTTTTGAAGATGCAAACACTATTGCTGAAGAATGACTTGAAGGGACATTCTTGACTCCGTGCTTCTAGTCAGGAGCTATTCGGTGTTTACTGTGTACCTGAGTTTATGTTAATGAGGACTTCAGAAAAATAAGAGGTGATCACCACCACCCTCACCCCAGTAATTTCTTGCAGCCAGATGGGTGCACTTTTTGTCAAAACAGAGTGAGCTGAAGCATTAATGATGAGACAGTTCACTGTAGGTACAGAGGGAGTTGTTTAATAGATCGGAGGAGGTGAGAGTTCTGGGCATTGAAGAGTGTGTAGGAGTTTGTCATCGGAACAGTGGAAAGAAGGAGATTCGAAGCGGCGTGAGAAAAGGATAGTAGCAGAGTCTGTCACTTGCTAAGTACTACGCCACACACTTTACACACACACTCAAGGTCTCTAATCTCCCCAATAGCCCTAACGAGGTAGCTTGGAACCTTTCTGCACACAAGGACAGTGCAGTTCAGAGAGATAAGGTAAATCACCCAAGGTCACAGAGTAACCGGCAGAGCCAGATTCATGTCATGTGTGAAAAATATCCGGGCTCTTATCAAACTGACTTCATCAACAAGAGAGGAGTGTGAAAGTGCATGGTGTCCCTGGGTCCTGGGGGTTCAGCCTTGTTCCTCTTAGGGGCATACCAATGTGTAGATCAGACTGCAAGAGCTCCGGCGAGATGTGCTCTCACTGCATGCTGTGGTGGTGGGGATGTAGTCATGGGCACAAGCAAGAGCAGTCTCAGATGGACAATGTGTACATTCCAACTCAAGAAGTAGTGTGGGGAAAGGTGTGAGGAGTTTAGGCGTGTGTGTGTGTGTGTGTGTGTGTGTGTGTGTGTGTGTGTGTGTCTGAGTCTCTGAGTCTGCCTGCCTGCATATCTGCCTCAGTTGTCCCAGTGAAAACAGCAATATAAAATATAGCTGATAGCACCTGAGTGAGGGGGCTTCATGATAGTGTGGAAAGAGGGTGAATACTGAGAGTGTTTTTCAGATATATACACTGTCAGGGATTCCTAGGTATTCAGCCAGAGCAATTATGTGGGGAGAGGAGGTTTTTCTTTTTCTTTCTTTCTTTTTTTTTTTTTTTAATTTTTTGATTTTGAAGTTGAGGATTATGATAACAAGAAAACGTTGTGAGTGTGTCTGTTTGAGTTGCCTGTGGAAGTGGAAACGCGTTAGCAGTTGGGCATGGGGCATGAGTCCAGGAGGTATGGATGGGCAGGTCTGCAAAAGGACACAGAGGAGACTGCAGCCAGTGATGGGTACTGCTGATATCCCAGCTGTGCATAGGAGTGACCAGGAAGTAGTAGGAGGGGAAAACCAAGAGAATGGAAGCTGAGACCCACCTGTCAGCAGGAGTCATAGCTGATACTGGAGAGAGAACTGGTGGAGAATTGATGGGCAGGCTCTTTAGTTCTGGTCACTGAAACATTTGAAATAATTTTTTAGTGTATGCAAAAATTGATTGCAGTAATCTAAATCAGAGTAAATTCTCGATGCTCAAAAAGTTTTATTTTGCTAACATTTTAAGAATCTTTAAAATCCCAAGGTTGGTTTTGTGCTTCATAAGTTAGTTGTATTCTTCTGAAGTACCCTCCATCTTGCCCTGAGGAGAAGGATTTCTTTTTTTAATTTAATTTTATTTAAATAACATTTCTTTTATTTATTTTACATACCGACCACAGTCTACCTCCCCCCCCCCCCAACTCCAGCAAGAGAGAGATTTCAAACCTGAAGTCCTTTCATTGAGCACAGAGGTGAATGAGGCTTTGGAAGGAAAAGCAGTGGGCAGATAAGAGCATGATGGAGCACTCAGCCACCTAGCAGTTGAGAGGCCGGTGGCAGTGGAAAGATTGATTCTTTTTTTCTTTCCCCAAGGCTAGCCTTTGCTAGCAAGTTCTTAGCCAACTCTGGCATCTTAAAAATATGGAAAAGGGAAGGAAAGGACAGAGAAAAGGGAAGGAAGGAGAGAGAGAAATAGCAATCAACAAGTTTGGACTACTTTTATATATGCTCAAGGCTTTTCCAGTGTCTTTTATGGACTGCCTTGCTTTTGAAGTGGAAAAGGTACCAACTACTATATAGTGGAATATAAAGTCACCTTCCCTGGCGGTATCATCTCTGAGTTCAATAAGAGAAATCTGCTAGAAGTCTCTCTGAGAAATACAATTCTGGATCCTGTGAAGTCAGAGTCGGGCCCAGGAATTGGCTTCTTTCTCTTTTAGAAGGGAGCAGAGCCTCTCTCCATAGATGGCCATTATGCTTGCTGCTTGTCAGTTAAAAAAAAAAAAAAATGGGAAAGATTATAGCCTGCTAGTAAGGAAGGTTTGGAATCTCGTTTTCTAATCCAGGGGTTCCCAAAGCATTTCTTGAATCACTCTGCTCCTCTCCCTCACCTCTTTCTTCCGGGAGTCTGGATACCCCCAAACAGAGAACTGAGCCCCGATGACAAAAGACTCGTCTTACTTACTGTAAATTCCCAATGGGCAGAGTTCCTGCCACTTTTAACTAGTCCCTCATTAGTGCTGGCTGGGTGAGTGAGGTGGATGTTGATGACAAGTTGTTTCTTTGAGATTTCAAGGAAAAGTTTCCCCAGAAGGCTGCTTGAAGGAAATCCCGAGCCGATTCAGGGTAGGAGAATGGGGGATCGGCCTTTGTCCTCTCTGTTTTGTTTAGACAGGACTATTCTGGGATGGAGTGTATGCCAGAAATAGACATTGCCACTTTGTATTTGTAGTGGTTACTGTTTCCTTTGCTCTGAGCAAATACCTGGTCAAGAACCAACTGAAAAGGAGGAAGAGTGCGTTCTGGCTGACGGTTTAAGAAGGGTCACACTGTCGTGGTGAAGGCATGGTGGCAGGAACCCGAGGCGGTGATCATATTGCCTCTTCAGGGAGGAAGCAGGAAGAGATGAAGACTGGTACTAGGCTCACTTTGTTTATTCAGTCCGGGACCCCAGCCCATGAAACAGTGCCGACCGTGTTTAGGTTGGATTGTCCTGCCTCAGTTTACCCAGTCTGGAAACTCTTTAGGGGACATGCTCAGAGAGGTTTGCCCCCTAGGAAGTTCTAGATGCTGTCAAGGTGGCAGTATTAACGTCATGTGATTCTCTGTTGGAAAGCTGAGTATCCCAGCAGCCTGTAGAAACAGAAATACGTGCGTGGGTACCGAGCCGTGGACCAGAGGCCCAAACTGAATGGCAGTTGCTCGGCTTGTTGGACAGAATGACCTTAACTGATTGAAGTCAGTGACACCCAGAAACTGTAAAGAAAGAAAACAGGTCTGAAGTTTGCCGGGTAACTAGGACACACGTATCTACGGGAGACTCTGTCAATAGAAGCTTATTTTGTTTGTCACCGTGTGCATTCCGGGGGTTAATTAGAACTTCCGGGGAAGAAGGAAGCGTCAAGTGTTTCTGGAAGAGTTCCAGATATATACGAGGGAGTGCTGGACAGGTGTGACGCCCCATCCTCACAGAAATAAAGAATGCTTCAGTGAAGTGTGGAAGACACTGTGGTCTGGGCGTGGGCAACGGTGTAGATGGCACTTATTTGTGCGTTGCCTGTTTCATTTCCAGATCTGATATGGCTTAAAACACCTGCCATGTGCCAGGCCTCTTATTAAACCCTAGGTGCAGAATGGTAACATGAAGGCTTGATCCCTGCCTCCAGGAGAACTTACTGCTGGGACCTAGGCTCTGTAGCTGTGGCATTCCCAGGACTGTCCTGTGTTTCCTAACCTTGTCCAATCCACGATTGTCCATCCTTCTTCTTTACTGGCATGCCTATAAGCATCCTATTCATTCTCCCTGCTGGTGTATTCATGGGACTTCTTGGGGACACAGCACTTTCCATTGACTAAAACTGACGGTGGCTGTGGGTTCCTGCCAAACTGGGAGTCGGGTGATGAGGACTGATTTCTGACATCGCATTGGGGGAGCAGGGCCCCCTTCCTTTCTGTTGATGCTTTCTGGTCTGAATTCCAGATTGGCGGCGGTAAGCACACCATGAATGACCACCTCCACATCAGCAGCCACAGCCACGGACAGATCCAGGTTCAGCAGCTGTTCGAGGACAACAGTAACAAGAGGACAGTGCTCACCACACAGCCCAATGGGCTGACAACCGTGGGCAAGACGGGCTTGCCTGTGGTGCCAGAGAGGCAGCTGGAGAGCATCCACAGACGGCAGGGGAGTTCCACCTCTCTGAAGTCCATGGAAGGCATGGGGAAGGTGAAAGCCACCCCCATGACCCCCGAACAAGCGATGAAGCAATACATGCAAAAACTCACAGCCTTCGAACACCATGAGATTTTTAGCTACCCCGAAATATATTTCTTGGGTCCAAATGCGAAGAAGCGCCAAGGCATGACAGGCGGGCCCAACAACGGTGGTTACGATGATGACCAGGGGTCCTATGTGCAGGTGCCCCATGATCACGTGGCTTACAGGTACGAGGTCCTCAAGGTCATTGGGAAGGGGAGCTTTGGGCAGGTGGTCAAGGCCTATGACCACAAAGTCCACCAGCACGTGGCCCTGAAGATGGTGCGGAACGAGAAGCGCTTCCACCGGCAGGCGGCGGAGGAGATCCGGATCTTGGAGCACCTACGGAAGCAGGATAAAGACAACACCATGAACGTCATCCACATGCTGGAGAATTTTACCTTCCGCAACCACATCTGCATGACGTTTGAGTTGCTGAGCATGAACCTCTATGAGCTCATCAAGAAGAATAAGTTCCAGGGCTTCAGCCTGCCTCTGGTGCGCAAGTTTGCCCACTCCATCCTACAGTGCTTGGATGCTTTGCACAAAAACAGAATAATCCACTGTGACCTTAAGCCCGAGAACATTTTGTTAAAGCAGCAGGGGAGAAGCAGTATTAAAGTGATTGACTTTGGCTCCAGTTGTTACGAGCACCAGCGTGTCTACACGTACATCCAGTCGCGCTTTTACCGGGCTCCGGAAGTGATCCTTGGAGCCAGGTACGGCATGCCCATTGATATGTGGAGCCTGGGTTGCATTCTCGCGGAACTCCTGACGGGTTACCCCCTCTTGCCTGGGGAGGATGAAGGGGACCAGCTAGCTTGTATGATTGAGCTTTTGGGCATGCCCTCCCAGAAACTCCTGGATGCTTCCAAACGAGCCAAAAATTTCGTGAGCTCCAAGGGTTATCCTCGATACTGCACTGTCACGACTCTTTCGGACGGCTCTGTGGTCCTCAATGGAGGCCGGTCCCGGAGAGGGAAACTGAGGGGTCCACCAGAGAGCAGAGAGTGGGGGAACGCACTGAAGGGATGCGATGATCCTCTTTTCCTTGACTTCTTAAAACAGTGTTTGGAGTGGGATCCCGCAGTCCGCATGACCCCGGGCCAGGCTTTGCGGCACCCTTGGCTCAGGAGGCGCTTGCCAAAGCCTCCGACTGGGGAGAAGACGGCGGTGAAGAGGGTCACGGACAGCACTGGTGCTATCACGTCGATTTCCAAGTTACCTCCACCTTCCAGCTCGGCTTCCAAGCTGAGGACTAATTTGGCACAGATGACAGATGCCAATGGGAATATTCAGCAGAGGACAGTGTTGCCAAAACTCGTTAGCTGAGCTCCAGTCCCCTGATGCTGGCAAGCTGAGAAATGCGTTGTAGCTGAGCCTTATTGGGTTGAAAAAGTGTAGCTCAGACCTGTTTTTATTTGCTCAAAAACTCGACTTATTTGTATCTTTTCAGCACTTGATGTAAGACAAGTTTGTTTTGTTTTTATAAATACATGGGGACAATGCTTTAAGTTTTTATACTTTCTGAAACCTCTTTTTTTTTTTCTTTTTCTTTTTCTTTTTTTTTTTTTTTGCCCCCTTCCTTGTGTTCTAAAAGTAAGATGAGCCTTACTGTAGTTAGTGGCAGAGTGATCGTATCAGTGGCAGGCCATTGATTTCTTCATGACTGACACCCACTTACAGATTGGTCACACATATTCACTATGTTTTCATGGTTCCTCCTCTACGCTCCCCAGGGAGGTGGCCCCCCCGGGGGCCCGCCCTCCTTCTCTCTCCGTGCTCCAGGTTCACACAAGAGCAGCACGCCTTGCCTCCATTTTTTCCCTCAGTTAACCTGGGTCAGAGTGGAGGTGGAAGAAGAAGAAAAGTCCCAGTGAAAAAATCTCTAAGAAAAACTGCACCTTAGAGATTGTCTTTTTTTCCTTAAGGTGTGTTCAAACAATTACAAAATAGATTGCCCAGGTCTAAACCCGCCCACTTAACATTCTGAAGTTCTTAAGCCACCAAGCAGCATTTAGGGGATGGATGGAAACTGAGATGTGTGAGTTCCTCCTGAGGCTCTGGGAAGTCGGCAGGCTGTCATAATCACGAAACCCTCTGATTATGGAATTGCTTTTTCACCTAATTTTAGGACTTCCCCCCACCACTGTCCCCCGCTTCCCCTTCTCCTGTCTCTGTCCCTCCTTTATCACACACCTGTCGCCTGCATTTCGTGCGTCTTTTCCCTTCAGCTGACTGTTAATGCAGAGAGCCTTGTCAGCTGCCATTGTGTCCGGAGTGTCATTCCCCAGTTTCCAAAAGAACAGCGGCCCAGCCGCCTAAGGTAGGGATTTGAATAGTTCCGAAGGAGATTTTGCCGGCCGGAGTGAGTTCACCCTGTAGGCGCCACTGAGGTTCCCTTAGCCTGGGAAAGCATCAACTCTTTCGTTAGAAAGAAAAGGGGTTTTGAAAATCCTCCTGGTGAAGTCACTGTGGCCCCTAACAACACATTGAAAGGAGGAGAAACTCAACCTCGAGTTAAATGGTTTGACTTATTCTTTGATTCGTTAGAAGAGGCACGGAAACGGCATCCCTCTGTTCGGTTTTACTTTCTTTTGTATTGCACTGAGTGTTTTTTGTGGGGATGACACTTTTCCTGAAAGTAACTGAGAGTTAGGTAAAAGAATATTTTCTTCGCTGAATAATAATTATTTTCACAGTGAAAATTCCAGTATTTTATCGCTAATGGATGAACAGTGATATATATCAATTTCAAGGCACGTGGAAAGAATTTTTTTAGTATGTGCAATTTAATAGAGAAAGATTTCTGCCTGTTTGGACAATAGGTTTTGGATAGTAAAAATTAGGATAAATAATCTTTTATATGCACAGATATTATTGTATTGCCTGTAAATCGATTTACAAGTACTTAAAGCATGGTCCCCAGTGAGGCCAAGAAAGTTTCCGGTTAAGAGTTTTTTTTTTTTGTTTTTTTTTTTAAATTCTATGTTTTCTCTTATTTTAAAAAAACAAAAAGCAAAAAAACAAAACAAAAAAAGTGTCATTTTGAATAAACATTTTTCTTATCTTGAGGCTTTGCCAGTTGATGGTGGAAAAATATGCTCAGGAATTATTTCAAATATTTGCCAAAAATGAGTAATAAGATTAGCTTATTAATAAGTTAGCGATATCGCTGTTTGCTTTACTATTTGAGGATGCCATTGGTAAATTAATTTGTACCTTCTGTACTTAGCAACGATAGCTTAGTTCCCTAGTCAAATTCTTTAGCATACTATACACATTTCTGTGTAATCTGTGAAGTGCAATAATATGTCAGTAAGTTACATTTTAAATGATGCTCATGTGACAGTACCCCCAATCAGTGGCTTATAGGACTTAAAAATTTGTGTATTTATTTTTTTAAAAATTGGCTTAAAGGCATGAGAGGTTTGGTCTGGGGACTTTTGTAAAAAACTACGAGTCTCTTAACGATGGCTAGTGTCTTTAGGTCATTACAATTAATCTAAAAACTACAAAAGCTGTTTTCCCCTCCAAGGCTCCTGCTCTGTTTCCACGGTCACTTAGTTGTGAGGCTGAGCCCGCTCTTAACTAACCCCCTGTAACACAGCTAGCTATACTTGCCACAGTAGAAGTGGACTAAACCTGCTTGTCTTCCCCCCACCACCACCACCACCACCACACAAAACTGGTTCTTCTGAGGCCAGCAGAACATTTATGAGGAGCTTTATCCACAAATGCAACCGGAAACTTTGAAGCCAAACTATAATGTGCAGTGCTACAGGGCTTTTCTTTCTTTCTCGCTTTCTTTTTTTTCCCCCCAACCACAGTGAAATTTCCTTGATTCCTAAAAGCCGACGTGTTTCAGCATTTCCTGATACGGCTGCTTTGAGAAGAATTCTATTTAATTATTGCGTCTCAAATGAAACTGTTGCCTCTCTTTGTGATCTTAAAACCTAAATAAAGGGCTCTGATAGGCTACTAGGAGTCGGCTTGGAAACGGTCCTTGGTCTCACAGGTTACCATTGTCTAGGGATGTCTGAGCTGTTTTTGGATTTAGGAATAGCACAGTGTCGTCTCGTCTTTGGTTGCAGTCTCTTTGGGCTCCGTTTCTTGCACTGCCAGAGTGTTCTTAGCACAACCGTGGAACACCGAGTGGTGCAGGACAGTGTAGATTAACATCTTACAGGAGAAATTGTGCTCTTAGTGTTAACAATGTGCCTTTTGTTCTGAATGCCATGTTGTAGGGCATGCATTTTTTGGCCTCTTTAACTCTTTGAACTAGAGGTAGTAAGGATGGAAGCCACCTCTGCAAAGATAACATCTGTCTTAAATATCTAGATTTATAGGCCTTAATAGAAACCATAAGGCGTGAATAGTCATTGGGCGCTGAGCAAGATAAACCATTTGTTAGTGACACCAGGAATTCCTGTGTTTGAGGGGTTAAAGATGGTCTTTGTTGTATCTGAACATCAGACTGATTTTTTTAAATGATATTTTTTTTGTTATGCTAACACTAGACAAAAATCAACTGTATTTGTAAAAATTTACCTCAAACCATTTAATTTTATAGTGTGATTAATCCCAGGGCATTTGGTATGAACCAAAGTGCATTCCTTTTTTTATATACCTGGCTCTAGTAAGGATGGCCAGGGATTTTTACAATTTGGGTGCAAGGCACTTAAGCCACTTTTAAACTTACTGGGTGGTGTGGAGTCACGTTAAATGGCTCCATCAGAATGTTAGAAAACACTGTAGGCATCAGTAGCATTGGGCCATATTGGAATCTTAAAAGCGTGAATTATTTTGAAGAGAACATTCATTTTTGTAATTTTTTTTTCCATCAAGAATATTTCTGGTAAGCAGAAGATTTTTAAAATAAAATTCAACTGATTTGGTTGGCAAAGGTTTTAATATCGCCCAACCTAATGCTGTGGTAGCATTTTAAAAATAAAAGTATTTGTGGACTCTTTGTTTTTAGGGGCTTGTACATCTCTCCGCTATGGACATCTATAAAAGTCATTGTAATTATACTCTGCTCAACTGCTACAGTTATGTCTAGGCAGTGGCTTGGATTTCTATCGAGCAACAACTTAGACACGTGACTGTAATAATGCTGCAACTGTGTGTACTGAAAATATGTGAAAATGGTTGAATGTGGACTGTGTATATATGTATGTACAAACTTCTGTGAGATGCTGCTGTCACCACTAAACGTGGAACGTGTTCTAGTGGGTTTGAATCCTAGTGGCCAGTTCTATGATACTGTATGTATTGTACAGAGGATGGCGGGAGGAAGACTGTTTAGTGAATATTTGTTAAATTTTATTGTTGTGGCCAGAGATAATTTCAGAATAAAATTTTAATGTCCTACCTTAACTTTTCTCCCCTTTTCTAACGATAATTTAACTCCTCATCTGTTTCTGGGGTATAATTTATTCCTGGTTTGTTAAACCTGCAGAGACGTGAGCATGTCAGATGGCTTGAGATGTTAAAATGGTCCATTTCTGCTAATCTGTTCACCTGCTGTGGCTTATTCACTATAAATGTGCAAATTTTGAGTTTGTTTGTTTGTTTTTTTTTTTTTTAAATGAGGTTTTAGGAAGAAATTCCTGCTAAATCTGAGCTCTCAAGGTATTCTATTTATCGGTAGTAATTTTGTGTTAGTTTTTCTTTCTACCACAATCTGTATATACCAGAGCTTCGTATCTTTTTCTCCCTTAGCTTGCAGTCAGCAAGGGGGGGGGGGAGGGGAGTGGGACGCTCAGTTCCTCCCTGATAACCTTCATCCTTTCCAGTGTACAGTTCTGGTCGGCTGTTCCCAGATGTCCTTGGGTCGACCCCAGGCTTTCAAATACGCATGCTTTTGCTGGTTTTATCTGCGGTGGTGTCTGTGGTTCACATTTGGGGTTTTTTGGTGGCTCCTGACATGACTGGGTCAGGAATAAGGGGTGCTAGCTGCAGCGAACTCCAGATGTGTCAAGCTGAGTTAACTCCAAACTGAAGAGTTTACTTACCAATGGCAACAAACGAGGCAATCTGTCAGACATGGCTGGGACATAAATGTAGATCAGTGTTTCCCTTGTGGCAAGAACTACCTCACACCTTGTTTACGTCCCTGCTGCTGAGGAATTCGGTGGCTTCCCGTATCTTATGCATAGTAAGTGGATTTGCTGAGAGAAGCGGGTGTGAGATACCGAAGCCCAGATTTTGTCCTCACACACAATGCAGAGGTTTTCGTAGTTGCTTCTCTTGCTGCGCAGAGTTCACATCCGGTGTGAAAACACAACAATCAGAAGAGTAACTGACCAACCCAGAGCTAAACAAAACGGAAATGTCTAAGTGATGGGCCTGCTGCGGATGGAAGCCTAGGCAGATCCATAGTGCCCTTGTCCAACCCAGGAAAGATCAGTGGCCACTCTTTCATCATATCTTTCTGAACTCTGAAGTCGATTAATGCTGTATTCTGTTTGAGTCCCTCTAATCATTTACCCTTTGGAATCAGCAGCTATAAAAAAAATAAGTATTCAGAAATGAGGGACTTCAAAATTGCTTTCAAAGCAGCCCTAGAGAACGTTCCTTGTTCACGTCAATATGGGTCTTTTCAAGAAGGGGGGACTTGGATGGCTTTTGTGCTTTGGGAAGGGCTTTAGAAGGGACCCCAAAACCACAGGTATTTGTGGCTTTATTTCTCCCCCCCCCCTTTTTTTTAAGTTTGAATTACACTGCTCTTCCTTCAGACTTTATGCAAATAAAACACTTGTCACTGGTGGTACATAAGTCCCTCCCAAAAGAAAGTTTGACTGCTGTGTTAGGTGTACATGAGAAAATTCTGTCTTCATGCAAAGTGGTTAGTGTCTTTGCTTTCACTTCGACTTAACTGATTGGCCGTGATCTCATCCTTAGTAACTGTGAAGGAGACAGGAACTGCCATTTTCTCGCATCTCAAGGAAGTTTAGTACGTACTTCAAGAGTGAGTGTGACTCTGGAGTGTTAACTGACTATACCAAGGACATGCAGAGATGTACTGTAATTGCATTGGGTTTGGCAGAGCATAGGAGCATTGCTCCCTGCAAAGGAGAGATCCAGTGTCATATGGGCATCATCCGTATACATTCCTCTGAGCTATAATTATCCTCAGTTCTGAAGAAAATGAAATGATTGATGTCAAAGAGACTGTGTCAAAAACAGAAATAGGTCTAAAGTGAAGAAGTTTAGAAAGAAGAAAGGGGTTTTTACTAGCTATCAATTTCCAATTAAATCTTTTCCATTGAGAAACCACAAAAAAAAATTGATGACTATAACATTTTAGTCTCTAGGTAAACCTGTAAATTTAGATGCAACTGCACACACCCCCATTAATTTGCAGGAAAGTCGCATGTGGCCATTTGTGGGAAAGGTGACTAGCTCTGTTTCCTGTGTTCTTAAGATGTTTCTTTCTTACATTTGAGTGTATGTAAATATTTTTGACACATTACGTCTCAGGGAATTAAAAAACTTCACCGATTGTAGCAGTAGGTAAGTCCCTCAAATTCAGATTTACTCAGGTTCTCTACCCTTTGCCTCCATATTTAAGTAAATATAGCATGCTTACCAGGGAAATATATAAATATAAACATCTCAGATGCAGTTTTAAAACACCAAATTGTAAATAAATCAGTTTTGACAAACTAAAGGATTGTGTCTTTCCTTGCTTTCTATTAAAGGTTACTTACCTCCTACATTTAAGAAGATTTAAATAAAGAGACCATTTCTTCATGGGTAAAAATGAAATATTCTTTATAAAACCAAGGCCCGTGAAAAGATCATTTAATAAAAATTCTGAATATTTAGTTGTTTAGGGGGAATCTTGGTGTGTAAGTGATTATAATCAGTTTATCTAGACTTAGTAAATACACATATGATTACATTGGGGCTAACTTGTCATCCTTTTCTCTGAAAGGCAGTACCTTACTTAATTTCTCCTTTCCCAAGAATTAAAATCATTGGACTTCCGGCCTGAGTATGCTTAAATTTAAAAAGAAACACATTGACACCATAGAATCTTTTTTAACATCTGTTGCAGACTGCGTTCATTTGCCAAGATCGTCCTAAATGCCTACGTGTGAGGTTGGGTCATAGCACTAGAAATGAAAAAGTATTGAACAGAAATAGACCTGGATCCCGTCTTCAGAGGGTTGTTAGACTGACTGTGAAGGCAAGCCTAATATAAATAAATACATGAATGAAGAACTACAAATGCAGTCAAGTGTGAAAAAGAAGCACGTGGTGGTGAGTGTGTGTACAACCGCAGAGCGGTTGTGTTGGGTTGCGTTGGGTTGCATTGCATTGTGTAGGTCATGAGTGGCTTCTCTAGGAAATAGCCTTTTCTGAGGAAGCAAGAACAGGGTTGTTAGATAGAAGTGATCAAGCAGCTGAAGGAAGGTCCTTGTGGAGGCAAGCAGTCCGGAGAAGGAGAAACTTGGTGTGAAATGGAGCTGTAGTGGTCGCGTGCCCGACCAGGCCAAGCTTGTGGGCGACGTTGAAAGTTTGACATCCTTTATCTCAGGTACAAGGAAGTGACCATTATTTATTATGTATACAGTGTTCTGCCTGCAGGCCAGAAGAGGGCGCCAGATCTCATTACAGATGGTTGTGAGCCACCATGTGGTTGCTGGGAATTGAACTCAGGACCTCTGGAAGAGCAGCCAGGGCTCTTAACCTCTGAGCCATCTCTCCAACCCCAACCAATAAATTTTTAAGAAAAAAAAAAAGATGTCACAAGCAAACTGGCTCTCCCTGGCTGTCTGTGGAAGACTGAAGGAAGGAAAAGCAGATGAAGAAAGGCCGCTTGAAAGCATTGATAAGAGCTTACAGGGGTCGGGTGTGGAGAGACCTGCAGAAGACAAGTGGATAGGAAGACTATGAAAAGAGAAAGAGCAGGTGTCTGTGTATGAAAAACAGCTGTAGCTCTTTGAGGTGTGCTTCGTGGAATCGAAGGGAACTGTAATGCCCTATTTGTTCAGAGCGAATTGGAGATTAATGTGTTTGGTTAAACTGTGAAGTACCGGTGAACTACAGTTTGCCAAAGACTTGAAGCCTCAGAGTAAAATTCCACTTAATAATTCACGGAAAACACGTTGAGGAACTTTCAGATTTAAGAGATGATTTAACAAACACACACAGGCGTAGGAAAAGGTTATAGAGACCAGCCAAGCCAAATTCTCCAACAAACAGCCATGATCTCCCTGGTTAGGGTACCTCTCCTGCCCCCCTTTCTCTTCTAGAAATTAAACATTCTAGGGATGGAATTGGATAGTGCAGATCCATGCTCCCTGAATATCTGAAGCTGTTGGTTATACCCAACGAACCCGGCATAGATAAAGTTCTTCACAGACTTGCGGTAAAGTTTAATTTGTAAATTCGGTTTGGAAAGAGATGACCAATAGCTAATAATGAACTAGAATGATATACCGTGATAAAATGATCAGGGTTAGTACTTTGGTCATTGAGGCTATATAAATAAAGGTCACTTGAACACCAGCCTTGTGAATCTGGTAACAAGGTGGCTACATCTGAAACACGTTTGATGTGTAGAGCATGTATACCTTGGACACAGCGGATGTATCATGTCCTAGGTGGTATAGTATGAGATCTCACACTGCTCAGAGTGATGTACAGTTTAAAGTGTATTAATTATTTCTGTGATTTCCCATTTAGTATTTCCAGCCTGTAATTAACAGCATGATGGTAACTGGCACCATGGGAAGAGAAACCTCAAATAAGGTTTGATAGAGAAACTTTAAGGATGGAACACAGTAGCTGTATGTGGAGTGTCTGGTTTACCAAAACAGTAATAATGACAAAAGAAAGAAGTAGCTTGCTGACCTCAAGGATTTGATGTTGTCTTTGGAAGGTCATTTGTGTTGTTGCTGGATGAAAAACTTCAAAAAGGTTTTGTTTGTTTCCAGCCAGGTCTCAGTGGAATTCAGACGGGTACAGAGCTAAGGGGCAGTTTGAGAGAAGAGAATTGTTCTCACAGAGGTGTGTGTATTGTTCATCATCCAACATGTATGGAGCTACAGTATAATTTTGGGCCTAACCTAGACAGAGCAGGGGAGTGAAGCATAAGTCTTGGGAAAGTGCATATCACCATCCCGTGGTTTCTTCAAATGTGCAGTGTCCCAGGCACATCACAAGTGCCGTCTGTCTGGAAGGCACGGAATTGGACAAGGTGGTACCGCCGAAGCCCAGCCTGGGATCTCCTTCCCTCTACCTGGGGAGAAGATCTCAGTGCTCGGTGAGCGGAAGTGAGATGAGAGAGACAGCATCCTCCTCCACCACTTCCTTCCCTCACTGCTCCCGGGCACACGCTGGCACAGAGCACAAGTGTTGTCTGTAGATAACGCTGTAGTCTTGAAGGTGGGTGACTGTAGCTAGAGTTTTCCTGCCTGGCCCACAGTCAGGACAAATCTCTCTCACCCACCAGTCCCATAGCCACTCAGACCCAACCAAGTAAACACAGAGACTTATATTGCTTACAAACTGTATGGCTGTGGCAGGCTTCTTGCTAACTGTTCTTATAGCTTAAATTAATTCATTTCTATAAATCTATACCTTGCCACGTGGCTCGTGGCTTACCGGGATCTTCACATGCTGTTTGTCATGGCGGTGCCTGGCAGTGTCTCCCTCACTCTGCCTTCCACTTCCCAGAATTCTCTCTCTCCTTGTCCCGCCTATACTTCCTGCATGGCCACTGGCCAATCGGTATTTTATTTATACAGAATGATATCCACAGCAGGTGACTAACAGGTAATTGCTAGAAGGTCAGCTGTGAGAAGCACAGGAAAGCAACAGAGAGTAGAATCAGGGAGGAAGGTAAAGGTCCCTCGGGAGATGATGCTTTACAGGATGTGCCATTCTGCAGGACGTAAAAGCTCAGCCGGGGAAGAGGGCTCTCCAGGAGCCCTCCCTAGGACCTGATGTACCTCTTGTGCCTGGATGGTACAAAATGGGAAGTGGGGGCAGGCAAAGCCAGACTGTGAACCGGGCTACCCAGACCGTGGTGAAGCCCCAGAGTTGATTGTGATTATACCAGAAAGGCATTGGAACAATTAACATGGTTGTTTAAGCAGTCATCCTGGATTCTCATGGAGAAAACTCAGAAGAGAACCATGAGTGAGTCAGTGCTGACGTCCTCCTTCATGAGGACGGAGCATCGTTTGTGCCTGACTTTGAGGAGGAATTTGATAGACAGATATAAAAATGTTTCCAGATCATAGGTTTTACTCTCAAAGAGAGGAAAGGTGGGGGAGAGACCAGGTCATTCACAAGAGGCTTAGTGGCTTTTACCTTAAGAATTTGAGAAGCCTCTGAAACTTCAAGTTCCACAGATCTAATTAAACATAGAAAGGACATTTCTAGTCAATAAGAAAGACAGTAAGAAGTCAAAAAGTAGACAAAAGTCTGGTCTTAAAAGTTACATGAGAAATCAATCAAAAGGTTTTGTTGTGAACCAAAGCAATGTAAATTAAGCCGTGGGTTTATTTTTCATCAATAATCGATGAAACAGCCATGATCAATGTTTCCAAAAAGAACATCGTGGCGTAATGCACTCGTTAGATGCAGCAGGGGCTATAATTAGCAGAACCTTCTGGAAGGCACCTTGACAGTTTGCCCTAGAGCTTTACAAACTTACAGTTGTATTTGCCTGCCAACTGACCTCAAGAATGTGTCATCAGAGGAAGTCCATGATGTTCACAGAATTTGTGTACAGAATAATCACATCAAGTAGCACAAACCTGGGAAAACACTAGTGTACATCAACTAAGGATTGCTTACTAAATTACACGTCAGTTATGTTTTTATGCAATTAGAAGCAAACAAATTTTAAAAAACACTCAAAATAACAACACACTCCACCCAAAATAAGACACAAGACTGACCATTCTCCTTGCCAAAAAGTAGGGGCATAGAGCTGTCATCCGTACAAAGATTAGAAAGAAGGATATCATTATGACGAGGAGCCAGGATGGTTAACCTCGTTTGTCAACTCTCTAGGATTTAAAATCACTATGGAAACAAATCTCTGAGCATGGCTTTGGCGGAGTTTCTAGATTGGGTCGATTTTAGGGGGAAGACCCTTTAAAATGTGGGTGTCACTATTCCAAGGGCCTGGGCTGAATATAAAGGGGCAAGTGGAATGGCAGCAGTCTTTTCTGCTCCTTGACTGTGGAGACAGTCTGCTCCACCATCTTGTGTTCCTAACCACATGTCCTCCTTGCCATGAGGGATGACACCATTCAATTGTGACCCAAAGTAAATCCTTCCTCCCTTAAATGTTCCTTGGTAGGCATTTGATCACAGCAGTAGAAGTAACTCATATAGTATCTGTTTTTCATTTTCATTTTCTTACTTATTTTTCACAATGAGCATTCATTTTTTTAAGATTTATTTATTATGTATACAGTATGTTCTACTTGTATATATCCCTGCGCATCAGAAGAGGGCACCAGATCTCATTACAGATGGTTGTGAACCACCATGTGGTTGCTGGGAATTGAACTCAGGACCTCTGGAAGAGCAGTCAGTGCTCTTAACCTCTGAGCCATCTCTCCAGCCCCTGAGCATCCATATTTTATTCTTTGAAAAAACTTATTGCATTTGTTTGTCAAAGAGAACAAAGCAGAAGGCAATAACGTGATGGCAGATGATTATTACACGTGGACTTTGGCAACGGTGAGGCAGCACTCTTGGTGTCGTGATGAACCATATTGGACCTCTCAGCTGTATACTTCCTCATGCCACTCTCTATGACCTGAAACACAGCTCTTCTTGGCCTACATGACTTTGGCTGGTTTTAAGTCTCGGCTAGCCAGTGCTTCTCAGCCCTGCCCGGTCCCCACCTCCTTTGGTCAGCTCACACTGACCAAGCTCTTCCTGCCATGGTCTCCCTTGTTCATGTCAATATCTATTTTCTTAAACATTTCATCATCAGGGTGGTAATTAATTGTTGATCTTTAGATTTCATCAGAGCAAGGGATTGTCTTTTCTCTTTATTATGGTACCCCTAAAAACTAGTATAGACTTCAGGGCAGAACAGGTTTTTCATATAAATCTGTGAGGGAATGAATAAAGTTCTTGGAGAGGGTCCAGGAGAAGGCTGAGGAAGGCGACCATGGATACTCTCTCAGGAAATCTCAGGAATATAGAGGAAATGGAATGGACTAGCAAGTACCTTAAGAGGCTGGTGGGAACAAATAGGAGCTGGGTGCAGATCCACTCACAGCCCCCGGTCATAACTGTGGGCAGATGGAGTTTTGGAACCACGGAATATTTTTCCATGTAGCCAATGGTGCTGTGGAATAATCCTTTTGTACACTGTAAAGATTTGTCACTCAAATTAGCTTAATAAAACGCTGATTGGTCAGTATCCAGGCAGGAAGTATAGGTGGGGTGACCACACTAAGGATGATGGGAAGGAGAAGGGAAGAGTCAGGAGACAGGAGCCAGCTGCCCAAAAAACAAGGTGCCAGAGGGCTGGTAAAGCCACGGGACATGTGGCAATACATTGATCAATAGAAATGGGTTCATTTAAATATAAGAGCTAGTTAATAATATGCCTGAGCTATTGGCCAAGCATTTTGTAATTAATATAAGCATTTATGTGTTTAGTTAGGATGGGGCAGTTGGGACGAAAAGCTCCGTTTATACAATGGCAAATCTGAGTTTGATACCATCCGCTTCAACTCCTCAGGGGTTTCTCTTCATACTGAGGAGAAAATGCACACTTCCTTTGACACAGGCTTCAAAGCCCTTTGGTGTTTGGCTCCCGTTTCTAGTCTCATTCGGTTCCCTGATCGTCTGGCTCGGTGTGTTCCAGCCACAGCTGTCTTCTGTGAGTTCCCTGCGTGTTTAATCTCATTTCTACTTCTGGAGCTCCATGCTTCCTGTTCCCTCTGCTGACGCTCACCTCTCCTGTCTTTATGTGGCTTATGTCTTACCGTTTAGCTTGAGATTAGACACAGCTCCCTTTCTCCACACCCACCTATCACATCACCATTTTTTAAAAAAAAAAACATCGATTAACATCTGGAAAAAATCTTATTTGTCTGTTCGGCAGTTATCATTTTTCTCCTGCATCAAGTTTGTTGTGCTACTTTTCCTCCTTAGATGTGAAAAACAAAAAACAAAAAAACCTCCAGATATAATACCAACGAAAGACCAAAGAAATGATTCAACACAAGTCTAGCTTCTAGGTGAACCAACGAATGTTATTGGGGTTACGTATAGGCAAATGAGTGAGGGGGTTTACTTACAAGAGCACGACTAAGTCAAAGATAGCTACATCACTGGATGCGAGACAACTTACAGAAGTTGCACCCCAGGATCTCCCTGCTCAACTTGCAGGCAGCTTCATGGGAGAGTCTCTTCTGACCCTCCCAATTGTTTACTGCTTAAGTAATCTCGAGGATGGGGGCTTTATGAATCTGCTGAGTTCCATGTACTTCCTGAGCCTTATATGTTTCCTTAGCTTTCTGGGTCTCATAAACTTCCCCCTCACTCCGGGCGTGAATACTTCTATTGGAAGAAATATGATAAACAACAAGATGTAAACAGTATTTTGGGGTGTTTGGTTGACTATTTCCTACTGCCTTAGCAGTACTGTCTTGTTGTAGGTACTCCTATTTATAACTGAGGGTCATGTGTATTTGGAGGAAATGAGGCCAGGGAGAAGTTAGAAATTAGCAGTATGGTGTGTTTACAAAGGCAAATAGATATTCTTTCTAAAGCCGATCATTGAATGCTTGGCATTGACTACCTAGAATCCTCCATTGGCATTTACTCAGGGTTCAGTAGGAAATAATGCTGTGATTGATTAGTAATATCTGCCCTGGGTAAAGAAATGGGGAGCTGTAGAGATGTCTCTGTTTTTCTGTATTTCAGTACGCCTTGCTTGGATTCTAATCTTGACACCTGGAATGTGTTCAAGACATTGCTGAGATGAGCTGTTAGTTAAGGTTTAATTAAGTAGATTGCTCCTCTCCTCCCTTTTTTGGAGTCAACACAACACCAGGAACATAATGTATTCATCTCAGTGTAATGTATTAATTCTCTAATATCGCATTTGCCTTGCATGCTGATGGATCTGGAAGGACAGGAAAAGGACATAAAGCATTTCCTTTCATCATAAACTTCTTACTTTTACATTCTCAACGCTTTATTTTGTGAGTGGCCTGCAGCAAGCACGGCCCCCTAGTGACAACAAGGTAGACAGAGGCTGCAGCGGAGTTGTATTCATGTTTCAGATCATTGCTGCCTTCTTTCAGCCTGGGCATCTGCATCTCCCACCCCCTGAGTTACTTATTGCCTCTTGAAAACAGTAAGGCCTTTAAACCAAGGTGATCACATTCCTTTGTGTCCCAACTCAACAGGTAAACGATGAGCTGATTTAACCCAAGGACCTTCACCAATGAGCAGAAGTGACTATAAAGATAAAAGCTTTTCCTCTCTCTACACTTGTCCTGGGCACATTCCTCTGTGAGAAAAAAAACACACTGGGCTTATTTCCTATCTCCTTCATGCATCAAGCTATCTTGAAATGTGGATTTGAAAACCCAGCATAGAGTGCTTGACCCATGGGCCCCGGAGCAGGATCTGCTCAGCATACGCCATTTATTAGCATTCAGATTAATCTCTGGGCCCCCATGACTCACTCCAGAAGTGCAACGGTCATAGACCTATGGTCCAAAGGGCTTGGCACCGTGGCCACTTCCGCCATCTTCTCTGAGTAAGTGCTGCTATTGATTGTGCCCTGAGCATAAGCCAGAGAAGGTTGGATCTCTTCTCGGAAGTGGTTCAAGCTTCCATTATCGCCACTCGGAGGGCGAGCAGAATGCAACTGTCCTAAGCAACATCTCTCCTCTTTCCAGTCACCTCACCACGGTCAATCTCACCGTTGTTTCCTTATTTGACTCCAGCAGCATAAGGCATCACTGGGATTCTACTACAGACACCCTATTATACAGTCCTTCTTAGCCTCCGGAGCCTGTGGATATTAGCGGGTTATGCACTGTACGTATTGAACCGTGTCTCACCAACCTCCTATGTTGAAGTCCCCACCCCCAATGTGGCTGGGTTTAGAGACAGGCCCTCTCGTGAAAGGAGTGACATGCTCACACGCTTTGGTTTCTTTACAAGAAAAGGACAGACGCCAGAGCACAGGCATACGCAGGAAATCCCCGTGAAAATACTGCCGTGGCTGCTGTCTGCAGACAGAGGTGGGAACCCCCACAGAAACCAACTGCAGAACCACAGTGAGGCCAACTTCTCCTGTTCGAACTCCCAGTGAGTGGCATTTGATTATGGAGCTGAGATGAAAACACACAACAGAAGATTACAGTGGCAGACGGGATGAGGGCAAGGAATCAGATGGAATGGGGATGTTCTCCTGGGTTTCCCAGGTGGTCCATAAAAGTAGAAGGGGCTAGAAGGCAGGCCTCCATCCCTGCTGACACCTCAGTCCCAGTCTGGTTGAGCACAGGGAACAGATCTAGAGGAACAGATCCAGCAGAATGCATACATAATTAGGCAGTCGTTAGACTGACTTACAGGGTCAGTGGCTGTGTAATCTACAGTTGTTTTGTAGAGGACGCAGAGCAGAAAAGCCAGGAGCTACTCAGCCTATGACAAGGGAAGCCTCGGAGCATCCGGAAGCAATAACGAAGCCCCAGACTGAGCCAAGAGCCTAGAAACTTCACCCCGAGTTGCTGGTATGATGAGCCCACCTTCAAAGGCGGAAGGGTGCGGAGTGCGATGAATGCCTCGTGAGTTGGCAGCATCGGAGGACACACCTAGTTTAGAAGAGTTTCCCACCTCCCCACTTCTATCTTTTGTCACAGCCTATCAGACAGAGCTGCTCATAGTCAGGGAGAGCCTCTCTACTCAGTTCTGCGGACTGACTAAATGCCTCTTCCCTGAAAGCACCGTCACAAACACAACTTGGAAGTGTGCTGTACTCACTCTGCAGGTGTCTCTCAATCCAGTCACGGGAGACTAACGGTCAAACTAGTGTCACACTTCTAACCTATAGAACTAGAAGATAATCAGTGTGCGTTGTTTTAAAAGCCTCTAACGTCGGGGTAATTTAACACATCCATAGAAAACAGATTTTAGCCTACTAAGCCATCACATCTGCATTTTAGCACTTTGAAAGGGACATTTAGGGCATTTGCATGTACTGAGAATTCATTTGCTCCCTCAAAAAAGAAGAAAGAAAAAGAGAAAAACTGACTTGGGGAGTGCTAAGGTGCCAAATCTGAACGCCGCTGTCTGTCACCCATGTGGGTTCCTGCCAAGACCACACGGAGGAAATAGAGCCAAAGAGCATGGAATGCAACACTTTCACTTTATTTTACTTTCTCTGTCCAAATGAGACTTTACACCAAGTTTGAGCTTATCTCTCCATTTGAATAGAATAAAAATCAAGATAGTATAAAGCCTGTGCCCCAAAGGATTATAAAGTTAAACCCTGAGTCTCTAACAGTAGCCAGTACATGTGAGAGACAACAGAGGATTGTGTGTGTGTGTGTGTGTGTGTGTGTGTGTGTGTGTGTGTGTGTTGCTTGTACATACATATGTACATCATGGGCATAAGCATCTACTGGGATGGGGGTTGTTCAGGGATGAGGTAATGAGAGGTGTGTTCCAGGACTCCCAGCACCTGAAGGCAGCTCCCTCTTACTGTACAGTCTGTTGTTTGAGACAGAATCTCACTCTGTACCTCAGGCTGCCCTTACTGACTGTACATCCCAGATGGACCTTAAACTCAACAGTCCTCCTGCCTCTGCCTCCTGAGTACCGGATGACAGGATTGTGCCGCCATATCCATGTTCCCTTACATGTTTGAGCGACTCAGCCTCATCATTCTCTCTGGATTTCTCAGCCTCTCCTGTCACGGTCTGTTTCTAAAGAAAGGCGTGAAGCCCTAATTGCCTGCACTGTGGAAGGCAGTGTTATCTGTGGTGCTCTCTGGAAAGGCTTTTCTTAATACTGACCAACTTTCTAAGAACTCAGAGTTCCTAGTATTTAAGTCATCACCTCTGGGAAAGCAAAGCAAAAGAATGCGTGGTCTTGTGATTCTGATACCTGCAGCTCTTCTTTTCAAGTCTCCAACCCTCTCTGCTACTTCTGATTCCAGCATTTGCTCAGGTGGTGGGGGGTGGGGGAGGGGGGGTGGCTTTCAATACAGGTGTTTTTAAATGTCTCTTTCATGGATCACACTTTTAAAGGAACTTCAAAATATATGCGTTTAAAACTGGGTTTCAAGAAAATGATGTTATTTTTTTAATTTAATTTTTTTTTTCATTTTACATACCAACCACAGTTCCCCCTCCCTCCCCTCCTCCTGCTCTCCCTCCCACTCCTCCCCCCAACCCACCCTTCACCCACTTCACAGACAGGGTAAGGCATGGGGAGTCAACAAAGCCTGGCATATCGAGTTGAGGCAGGACCAAGCTTGCATCAAGCCCCGCTGCATCAAGGCTGAGCAAGGTATCCCACCATAGGGAATGGGCTCCAAAAAGCCAGTTCATGCAGAAAGTGATGTTCTTAAGGCGTACATGATAGACCATGTCTGTTATCTAAGCCTTCAGGCAGCTAAGACACAGGGATTGCTGTGAGTTCAAGACCAGCCTGGGTTACATAGCAAGATCCTGTCTCAAGCAAGTGGAAAAACACAAACGGATAATTATATCCATGTCCTTACAATAAGATGTAAATATTACAGTTATGTTCTTAAGGTTTTTTTGTTTTTGTAGTGTTTTTACTTCCCCCAGAGGTTAGAAGCGTCTGGCTCTGCCAGTGGTTTTAATGATAGCATCTCCAAATGCCTTTGCTCTACACTCACTATCTACAAAAGTTACGTAAAACCACCACCTAACTGAGATGTTTCCCCCCTGTTTTTTCCATCACATGAATTTGACTTTGAGCAGAAATTTGGATGAACCGCACTAAGATTTTCTTATGGTTTTGAGTCATTTAAATGTGGATATGTGCATTTCCAAATATGACCTCACTGGAGTCTCATGTGTTTGGATAATAATTAAACAGGGTTTAGAAGCTTCTTTAAAAAGCAGAAGAAGCAATTCCAACTGCCGCCAAGTTGCAAAAGGCACATTTGTGCAAAGAGCTCCTTGGCTGGTTTTCACTGGAGGCTTCTGTGACGTTAGGCGGATGAGTTCATCATTTCTTTTGATTTCTGCCTTTGGGCAAATGAATCTGTTGTTGGGGCTTAATCATAAGAATGTTTAAATTTTTGTTCTCTGACATCAGTCATTCATCAAAACCACCTGGGTTCCAAAAATCCATATTTATGGCCTCGCTCTATTATGGTTTTGCATTATTCATCTACTAAATATTTGTTGAAAGCCTTTGTTCTTCCACTGCCTCTTAGGGATACGACTTAACACTACTAGTTCCCAGCAATTAGAAATACTAATTAGATGTGGGCCCTACTGCCAGTAGCCTCCCGATGCAGGACTATTGTTACCCCTGGTTTACAGACAAGAAAGCTAACCCATTGACTTCTTCATTGGCTCGAGCTTCCGCCAGGGATGGGATGGGTGGAATGAGTGTCATGAGTTGGGGGGTTGAGGACCAAGTACTGACAAATTGGGTTCCCAGTGAACGCTTTCTTCTTGCTTTCAAATGGCCCACCTTCTTGCTGTGTCTTCATACAGCAAAGACAGGGAGAGAGTTCTTTGGGAGAGCAAGAGAGGGAAAGAGTGAAAATGGGTGATGGGAGGGAGAGGAAGAGGGACCAAGGGAAGTCTGTACCCCTGGATGTATCTAAATCCTTTTTTTCTCCCAGAGATATTCAGTGCTAATCCCATCACAAGGTGTAGAAACTCTGATAGAAGAAGTGTGTGGGGGCAGTAGGCAGGGGGAGACACACATTCAGTCCACAGACGGAGGATGTAGCTAACTCACTCAAGGCCATGTAACCAGTAAGTGGAAGAGAAGGAATTGCCACTCAGGCCCTACTCCAGACTCTGTGCTTTTTCATCACTGTGTTTATAAATACTTGGTGAGTGAGGAGCTGAGTAAGTCATTGGCAATTTCCTAACTTCTCAAAACAGAGTGAAAACTTGGCCAGAGAAATGTAGCTTGTGGGGAATAAAAATCACTTGGAAAGGCATGAAAACTTGTAGCCTGGATAGCAGTACCCCATATTCCTTAGCCTCGTAATCATATCCTATCAACAAGAACAAAGCACCCAGTGGTGCTGCATGGCTCTGCTATCATGAGAAAGACTTCTGCATGTGATCCTAGAAACAGAAACATGTGACCTAACCCGGGAGCCTATGAGGGTGACAAACATCTGCAAAACATTGAAGGGAGAGAACTAATTCTTGTGACATCTATTAATCGTTACATTTGATACACTATTGTCCTTGGGAAATGTTCGCTGTCACTGAACTCTGTTGTTCTTGGCCTATCTGAGAGGTCTGGAAAGGAGGGTGCAAGACTAGATGTAATTACTAAGGGTACAACATTAACCTCTGTTTCAAATTTATATGTTGCAACACTGTGCAGTCTTTTGATCAGGACCTCTTGATGTATCATTTACACACACTTAAATAGATGACCACTCTATTTTAGATCCTACATGAAGGATCTTTGTGAATAAAGAAAGCCTAAAATACACTTTTATTTATATAGCACTGGTTTTAATTAGAAACATCATAGGATTGTTATCCAAATGCTTTTCACAGTATGGACTGTTGTCAATCTACCTATGAGTTGTTAAGTTCGTGTCTTCCAAAAATGTGGGGAAGGAGCAGAACGGCTGAACCACCAGTAACGTTATATCCCAGCATTCCCCATTTTTCTTTCTCACAGCTGTTACTACAACTTCATGGAGCTAAATGCCCCAGAAAGTCAGAGAAATCTTCCCCTAGGAAACGGGGACTGAACTGAGCCTTGAAACTGAGTCAGAGGTCCCCAGGTGAGTAAGGACAGCCAGGGCCAGTTTCAGATCAAGAGAAAGAAGTGAACGTGCATCGCAGTCTAGGAGCTTAAAAATAGCTAGCCAGGCTGGGCAGTGTTGGTGGATCTCTGTGAGTTCAAGGCCAGCCTGGTCTGCAGAGAGAGTTCCAGGACAGCCAGAGCTACACACAGAGAAACCCTGTCTCGAAAAACAAAACAAAAACAAACGAATAGCTAGCCAGGGCAGAAGCACCTGATTCTCGAGACTCACAGAGATCCAGCTGTTAAGGCAGGAGACCCGGGAGGCTACCCCATTCTGGGCATGCCAAGCACCACACAGTTGTAGATACTGGGATATTTCACATTGTCTTTGACTGGGGAAAATGAAAATGGCATGATGAAGTCATTTTCCTGAGATGGCCTCATAAATTCCAGCTGACATTTTGTCTCTGAGTCCTCATAGCTCACATTCCAGAAATGTTACTGGCATAGTCCATTTGCCTAGAGAGTGGAAAAGATCTTAGGCTTCTTGTGTGTAAAGGCTGGCACACACGTGGACGGAATCTGAGTCTACCATTCTGAACAAAAGTCTAGTGGGGGAAAAGCCATTAACAAGTTTGAACCTGTAGCTTTCACCCACGCAAGACCCAAGAGAACATACGGGGCAGGTTTTTCCAGTATCGTGTCAAATCATTACTGCCCTGCCTGTGAAGATTTCTCCCTTCACACACACACACACACACACACACACACACACACACACACACACACACCTTAAACAAACAAAGAAATGGACACTGAGAACTTCTACTGAATTCCTACAAAAATGTCTGTTTTTTAAATACATCTGAGAGATTTTTTTTCTACATATGCCTGTAAGAAACTGATTTCATCATGTTCACAAATCTGTTTTTTAAGAAACCAGAGGCAGAGAATATTCCAAGAAACTACAAATATCAGAAAAATCTTTATGATAATTGTTGATCATAACATTAATTTTGTCCAATATTATTTTCTTTTCTTTAATTTTTAAAACTCTGCCTTCTTTAATGGAATAGCACCATAGCTGTGCTGTTTAAGGCTAATATATATATATCTTTGTCCATGTTTCAGTAACTTTTAAATATTGTATATTCTTGAACTAAGTAGTGACTTTCTGACTATCTGAGGTGCTTATTAAAAATGTTCATTTTTGCTCATGAGAAATAGGTTGGAGCTTTGAAATCGCCTTTTATGTAACTGAAAAAATATCCAGTTAGTTCAATGCATGTTTCCATCAATGTAAGAATAATTCATTCCAAATTTAGTCCCCAGCACACAGTGCCATCTATAACCAAGAGGTTCTGGGTGACTTTTGTTCACGGTGACACATCTGACTGTGGACACATTAGAAGCTTTGCCAGCATCCTAGGAGTTCTTGGGTTGAAATGCTATTTTCCTATAGTTTCACAGCTTTTAAATATGTCATCACTGTAAAGCGTCTTCATAGCAGCAACAGCTGATACAACATTAATTTTATCCGTCTGGGATGGAGAAGCAAGAGTAGCTGCTCACTGTAGATGTGTGACGTGGTAGATAGGACTCGGCTTCCATGAACTAATGTGGCTTTAAATTCCTTTAGGAAGATGGAAGATGTTCAGAAGAAAATTACCAGAGTAATACAACTGAGCTTTCAATGAACCATGGTAAAAAAAAAATCTCTGAAAGGATAGGAGACTATTAACCTATCTCTCAGTATTTAAAGAACTGACAAGAAGAAGAAAAATTAAGAAATTGTTCACACGACCCTGTGGCCCAATGGAGAAGCAACACACACACACACACACACACACACACACACACACACACAGAGAAACAGACAGACAGAGACACACACACACAGAAACAGACACACAGACACACACACACAAACACAAAGACACACAGAAACAGACACACACACACAGAGAAACAGACACACACACACACACAGAGAGAAACAGACACACACACACAGACACACACATAGAAATAGACAGACGGACACACAGAAACAGACACAAACACACACAGATACACACAGACAGACACACACACACACATACACACTGTCTCAAAATAAAGAAGCAGTCATAGAGAAGCTCAGAGATGCAGTGGTGACAGGCAGGTATGTAGCTGTTTCTGTCATTTCTCACATCTTTTGAAGTCACTTGTTTGTACTTCCTGCTTACTCAGTTAATATTATTTCTTTCTCGGGTCTCTGAGGGAGTTGAAGACTAGATAGTTATAGTTTTCCTTGTTAACTGATTCAGAAAAGAACCTCACTAAAGAGATGTAAAGTGTGTAAGTTTGAAAGATATCAGAAGATAGTTTTCGGTTGGTAATGTAAGTTAGGATAGAAAGTGAATTAGGTCTAACACTTTGGACTCACCAAAAAATGGAGTATTTTCTCTGAATTTGTCAATTATTAATGGACTGGACATTGTTAATGTAATTCTTGACTATATATATTGTAGATAGTTATTGTACTTGTTGTATACAGTTTTTCTTATATTAATTATACCCTTCTTTTATCATTTTGGAAAAAAAAAGGGGAAATGTAGTGATATTTTGTTGTACTCTAATAAAATTTGCCTAAAGATCAGAGGACAGAGCCAGCCATTAGATTAGACATAGAGGTCAGGCAGTGGTGGCACACACCTTTAATCCTAGCACTCTGGAGGCAGAAATCCGTCTGGATCTCTGTGAGTTCAAAACCACCGGGACTACAGGAGATTAATTCAGTCTAAAAGAAACAGAGCCAGGCAGTGGTGTCACACACCTTTAATCCCAGCACTTGAGATCTCATGCCTTTGCTACCAGTATTTGGGAAGCACACATGCCATTAATCCTAGCACTAGGAAGGTTGAGATAGGAAGTGAAATGGCTGGGTGGAGAAAGGTATATAAGGCATGAGGAGACAGGAACTAGGCCTTTTTAGCTGAGGACTCAGAGGCATTCAGTCAGAGGATTCATGGAGTTGGTGAGGTGAGAAGTGGCTGTGGCTTGTTCCTTTGTCTCTCTGATCTTTCAGCTTTTACCCTGATATCTGGCTCTAGGTTTTTATTATAAGACCATTTAGGATTCGTGCAACTCAGGTATACATGTAACAGTCCCTCCCTGCACCCCCACACCAGATCCATTGAATGAAGAGTGATAAGAACAATCCTGGGTCTTTAGGGGCAGGGACATCAGGGAACTAGAGAGGTAGACAAATGTCTTAAAATTGTAGATACTTAGGATTGTATTGACAGATTAAATGATATTAACAAGAGAAGCCTGTAGGAGGGGCCAGGGCTATTTTTCTTGACAATGGATCCAGAGAGATAGAGCAGCAAAAACTGGAAGAGAAGAGGGGTTTGGAAGGGATTCAACTGGAATAGCCAGGAATCATAGTCCACAACCCTTCCCCAGTGCTGCAGGCTCAGGCAGCAGCTGAGGACTTGCCTTTGAGGAAGAGCCTGGCAAGGTGAATCCCATTGGAGCAAAACCATGCCCGATTTTGCAGAAAACTGGGAGAGGCTGGAGCAGGGGCAACTCCTTCCTCTATTATTACAAAGTCTTAAAGCAAAGGCTGAGGATGGCAAGCGTCCTTCCAAATAAAGGAAAGGCCTGTGCCCAACAAAGGCAGTTAGGTGTGTTGAACAAGCTGGCCCTTCCCAGTTTAAGTAGGAATCAAAAGTCATGGATCACAAAAAGTGAGAGGGGAAAAGTAAGGATGAGAAAATCAGGTGGAGAAAAACACGCGGACCCTAGAGGGAATAGGTCGTTCAGGAGTAGAAACCGTCTTCGAAGTAATTGCATTCAGTACCCTCAAAACTTCAGTGGAAAGCATTTGTAGAGTAAGACTTGGCTGCCAAGAAAAAGAAAAAGTAGAAACCAAATTGTCTTCTAAGAATATCAAACTAATTGTCCAAATTAGAAATTTAAGAGGCAGCCTAGGAGGGAAAAAAAAAAAAAAAAAAAACAAAGAGGAAAAAATGATATCAGAAATATCCAAAAGTCTTAATATCTAAAAGATGTTCAGAACAAGAATATAGACAAAACAGAGGAGGAGACATATTTCCAGACGTGAAGAAACAGGACTTCATATTAGCAGAGCCCAGAAAATGCAGAATAGAATAAATGAACATAATGAACCCAAGGCATTATTCTTGTGACATTTTAGACAGCAAGGGTAAAGGGAAAATTCTAGAAATTCAGAGTAAGTCATCCTCTGGAAATGAGAATCTGATTGGCACTGGGTAGACAGTCAGCAACTGCAGGAGCCAAGGAAGACTAAGAGGGAAGTGTGCCTTCTGAAAACTTGGAGCCCACCGAAGTTTCCTACTGGTTTTACCCAGCAGGACTGCGTAAGAGGATGATTGGACCCTGGGTCTGAGTACCAGGTGTTTGAAAGGGCCTACACTTGGCTGTATCTAACAAGGGGGAGGTCTTTTGCCCCTCCCCTTGGCATTGTTATAAAAAAGACCTTTTGAATAAAGTTCGGGGCCAATGGATAAGAATCCAGGCCCTTCCCGAGGCTATCCTGTGTTTCTATCTGTTTCTCTCCTGTCAATTTCTATGTAAGCCTCTTATCCCTCACTCCTCAAGAGTCCCTGGGGTAAATAAATGTGGGAGCTGGTCTCCCACAGAAACCAAAGGGAAATGTTTTTTAGCCTAACATGATCTACCTAGCCAAACTCTCAATCAAGAGGGAGGCTGTATTCAACATGCAACAACTCTGAGCATTGGTCACCCACACACAAGATCCCAAAGAGTTATTCCAGCCAAAGAGGAATCCAAGAGGAAGCCATGGCCCCAAGGAGGAGTGCGTCTTTCCCAGATTTATACTGAACTGCAGTTCTAGGACAACAACCGTGAGGCAGGCATGGAGAGCCTCTAGTCCAAGGTGGAACTGAAAGGTGTTGGCTCTGTGAAGAATTCCTTTCAGGAGGACATGAATTTCCTCTACAAATAGGATGACTCAGAAGCCGAGTAGCCGTGTGACAAGGTAAAGGTCCTCATGATTTGGCTCATCTTAACTCTCTAAGACCCATGCTACTTATACTAGGGAAGACCCTGGCACAGAGACATCTCCTCTGTAGACTCAATGGGCTTGTTGTGACCAGGAGTTCCCTACAGATGCTGTGGTGAAGAATACATTAAAAAAAAACAAAAAAATAAATTTATAGACAATACCTCTAAAATGAATTGTAGTTATAGAACAAATGCCATAGTATACGGAACTAAAGACTGGAGAGAAGAAAAAGTAGTCAAACATGAAGGGAACCAATGTTAGATAGTATGTCCATGTTAGAAGGGCTGGATAAGGTTTTTAGTGTATTATTTTAAATGGTGTAATCACAATAATATCATATTGAGGCAGTACAGCATCCTTGCTTACAAAGAGTGTACTTCTTAAGAGTAAGAATTCTTGCATTTGAAATTTTACTCCAGTTTGACAAGCTGCTTTCTAATGCCTTGGTTCTTACAGTAGGTATCTCACCAAGTTATTCTGAAAATAAAAGAATATATGTATATATGTGCTTTTATTATATATATCTTATATATATATATTATATATCTCATATATGGGATAGAATAATAATGTCTGGTATCTGGAAGGAGATACATGAATGTTTTCAATGATGATGAAGAAAAACCAAATTGAATATTAAGATTTCAATAGGTGGAATTCAGAAATCAGACATAGTACTTTTACAAAAATCTACACACACACACACACACACACACACACACACACACACACATACACACACACAAATCTACAATCATTTCAAGAAATATGGGTGTAATTATGCTCAGAGTTATGAGGCAATCCTCAGAAGAAATTTTACAGAGCTATTCTTTAAAGCAACTATTACTGGAGAGCAGAACTCTAGGGAAAGAGAGGGTAAGTTTGTTTTCTATTTCTACCTTACTTTCCTATAATTTTTATCATTTCCAACTTCATCAAGGTATAATTGACATGTAACAAACTGTAAATGTTAAGTATTTATTGTTTCCTTTTTAATGAACTGAAATTAAATATATATATATATATAGCCATACCCATGTCCCCTACCTCTAACCCCTTGTGTGCCCCCTCCACTTGATCTCAAGTAGAGGGCCTCTTTTTATTATTATTATTGCTTTTGCATCTATAGCTGTACTGTTTCTGGGCACATAGTGTGGCAGCACATTACAGAGGAGAGTAGGGAAGAGCTGCTCACTTCTTGGTGGAGACAGGAAGAGGCTAGGTTCAAAGTTCTTCTTTCCAGAGCATGTTCCCAGTGACCTACTTCATTCAACCAGGTCGGACCTCCTGCTACCTGCCAAATAATACATTCAGATTCTGACCCTCAGCGCGTGACGCCATTGAGATTAGAGCCGTCATTTTCCAAGTGTTGCCGGAAATGCCCTCACAGACACACAGAGAAGTGTGCCTTCCTAATGCCCTAGTCATGTCTCAGTATGATCCAGTCAACAACCATGATTAACCGTTAAAATGACCAAAGGCAGGACTGTATCCTTCACACTCAAGTTTCCTCAGGTCTTGAAATCACAGCCTTCTTCTCCTCTGTCTCGGTCCCTTAGATCATATTTTCTCTTTCTGCATAAATAAAATATACAGCGTGTACTCTTATGGCCTCCTTCTTTCTCCATCATAGCTGTTTTGAGATTCGTTCATGTTATAATATGTATTGCTCCGTTGCTCATATGCATAAACACAATCAATATATTTACCCCCTCCTGGCTAGTTTCTCTGTCACCTTGGCACAAGCTAGAGTTAACTGAAAAGAGAGAACCTTGATTGAGAAAACGCCTCCATATGACTAGGATCTAGGCAAATCCATAGGGTGATATTAATTAGTTATTGATGAGGAAAGGGCCATCCCCTTGTGGGTGGTACCTTCTCCTGGGCAGGTGGTCCTGGGTTCTATAAGGGAGCAGGCTGAGCAAGCCATAGTAGCAAGCCAGTAAGCAGCACCCCTCCATGGCCTCTGCATCAGCTTTTGCTTCCAGGTTCCTGCCATGTTGGAATTCCTACTCTGACTTCCTTTCATGATGGACAGTGATGCAGAAGTGTAAGCCTGATAAACCTTTTCCTCCCCGATTGCCTTTGGTCATAGTGTTTCATCACAGCAATTGAAACTATAAGAAGTACTCATTGATGATTCTTTTCTGGTTTTGTCTATTAAAAAAATAGAACCACCATAAACATTCACATACAAAGCTTTCTATGAACATAGGATTTTATTCTTTTAGATAAGTGCTTAAGAATTGAATATCTGGATCCTATGTTAGCCATATGCTTTCATTTTAAGGACACTATCTATAATGGCTATTGTTAATTGCCAACTTGACAGGTTCTGGAATTACCTAGGAGATAAGCCTCTAGGCACACCTATAAGGGATTATTTAGTCTCTGGTTGTATCTGTTAAGAATAGTGTTGAAGGCTAGATGTGGTAGCATATGCATTTAATCCCAGTACTTGGGAGGCAGCGGCAGTTGGATCACTATGAGTTGGAGGTCAACTTGGTCTACATAGCAAATCCCAGGCCAGGCAGAGGTGCATAGTGAGATTCTGCCTAAAATAAAATAAAATAAAATGTTGATTAGATTACTTGAGGTATGAATTGCCACATAAAAGTGGGCAGTGCCATTCCATGGACTTGGGTTCTGGATCCCAGAAAACAGAAGAGGAGCTGGACACAAGCATTCATCACTCTCTGTTTTCTGATTTTTGCATGCAATGTTACCAGCCGCTTCCAGTTCCCGATGCTCTGACATCCTCGACATGATGAACTGTATCCTTGAACTGTGAGTCAGGATAAATCTTCGTCTTTTGAGTTGCTTTGGTGAGGATATTTTATTATAACCATAGAGAAAATACCACCAAGCTATTTTACATTTCCACCAATAGTGTCTGAGGATTCCCGTGTCTTTAAATCTTTATCTGGGCATAGTATTTTTTCAGCCACTCTAGTAGATCTACATTAGTATCTTATGGTGGTTTGTATTTACATTTCACTAGTGACTATATTTATTGCTCTTTTTTTCATACTTTTCTGATTTGTATAATTGTATGGAAAAATATCTAATTAGGTCTTTGGCCTTTTTATAAAATTGAGTGGCTATTTTCTTATTAGTTAAATGTATTGCTCTTTATATGTTCTGCATGCAAGTCCTTGATCAAATATATGATTTATGAATACTTTCTCTCACTCTGTGGATTGTTTATTATCTTAACAACATTTTTGTTTAGAGATTTTTTTTAACAAATTCAAACATTTGTTTAAAGACATTTTCTTTACTCCTCCCCTTTATGAATTATATTTTGGTCTTTTGTTAACATAAGTTTTGCTATGGTTATAGTTTTTCCTAGGTTTTATAGGTTTATGTTTATGTTTATGTTTAGGTCTGTGACCAATTCCAAGTTAGTTCTTACTCGTGGTTAAATATGGAACAAAATCTTGTTTGTATTTTTTTTTTAAAACAAATGTCTTACTTTCTTTTCCTGTTGCTGTGATCAAATACTCTGGCAAGGAAACTTAAGGAGAAAGGGTTGATTATGTCACACTGTTCAAGGGTATAGTCCATCATGGCCGGGAAGTCAAGGTGGCCAGTGCCTGAAGCAGCTGGCCTCATCGTGTCCACAGTCCAGAAGCAGAGAACAATTAATTCATGCTAGTTTTCAGCCCAATTTCCCCATTTCATGCAGAACAGAATCCCCTGACTAAAGAATCGTTCTACCCACAATTAAGATGAATGTTCCCACGTCAATGAACATAAGCAAGATGATTGCTCAAAGACACTCCCAGAGGCTCTCCTTAGTCTAGCTAATCCTTCATAAGTGTGCCTGAGGGCTTGTCTCCTTGATTCCAGATTCTGTCAAAATGATAACCAACACTGACTATCCTAGCAGACACAAGCCGTTGTCCCAGCACCATTTGCTGAATGACTGTCCTTCCTTCACCAGATTTCTTTTGTAAATTTCCTTTGTCAAGTATCTACTGTTCAAATACATGTGGGTCCATGCACGGACCCTTTATTCTGATTCATTGTTTGTCTTGATACTGACATTACAACGTTTGTTAGACTCACAAGAAATCCGGAAGATCTAGTGTGTTACGTTTTCCAAAACTTTGTTCTTTGTAAAGTTATTTTGACTGTTTGTCTTTTGCACCTCCGTAAGAATTTTAGAACCAGCTCATCAGTTTCTTGGTTTGAGGACTGCATTGGATTTGTAAGTTAGTTCAAAGAACCAACATCTCACCAGTGATTTCTCTACTGTTTTTCAAAGCCACATTTCACTGAACCTCATTCTGAACTTTATAACTTCTTCTTTCTGTTAACTATGTTTTTTCAGTTAATTTGTCTGGATTCTTAAGAGGAAGCTGAGGTCATTGGCTTAAAATCTCTCTCTCTCTCTCTCTCTCTCTCTCTCTCTCTCTCTCTCTCTCTCTCTCTCTCTCCTCATAAAGACATCTAATACCTCCAGTTTTCCCCTAAACTACCACACTTCCTTAGTGGCATCACACAGATTTTGATCAGCTTTTTTTGAACTTTCAGTTAATGTAAAGTACTTTGTAATGTTCCTTTTGAGTTTTTTTCTTTATTCATGTGGTAAAAGAAATATGTTATTTTGTTTGCAAAACTTGAACATTTTCCAGAAAAGCTTTTTGTTATTTATCCTAATTTAATCTGAATAATAGAACACATACCTTTTTGGACTGGAATTCATTTGTATTTATTAAGACACATTTCATGGCCCAGAATACAGACTATCTTGGTAAACATTCCTGTGCACTTGAAAAGAACGTGTAGACAGCTGTGGTTTGGTGGTGTGTTTTTTAAATATAAATTAGGTCATGTTCATGGATGACTTGCTTTCTATCTGTTTACTTAATTTTTTTATTGTTCTATTGATAACTGAGATTGATTATTAATAGTTTACATACAAATGTAGATTTATATATTTTGCAGTTCTATGAATTTTACTTCATATATTTTGAATGCTTGTTATTACTACATAAGCACTTAGGGTTGTAATATACTTTCAATTAATTGACTTCTTTTTTATTATGATTTTTTTTGTCCAGGATGATATCATTTATTGTGATATATTCTTTGTCTGAAATTAGTATATCTATTCATCTTCCTTTTGTTTAGTCTATTGTATATTTAATATTTGGGGCTTGTCTTAGTTAGGGTTTCTATTGCTATGAAGAGACACTATAACCATGGCAACTCTTATAAAGGAAAACATTTCATTGTGGTGGCTTACAGTTTCAGAGGTCCATTATCATAATGGCAGGACATGGTGGCATACAGGCAGACATGGTGCTGGAGAAGGAGCTGAGAGTTCCACATCTTCATCCACAAGCAACAGGAAGTGAACGGTTAACACTAGGTGTAGCTTGATCATAAGAGACCTCAAAGCCCGCCCCCACGGCGACATACTTCCTCTAACAAAGCCACATCTACTCCAACAAGGCCACTACTCCTTATAGTACCACTCTCTTTGGGGGCCATTTTCTTTCAAACCACCATAGGGCTCATTGCTATATAGAGCAGATTCTGTGGCTGAAACAACAGAAATCAATTTTCCCCCACAGTCCTGGAGACTGGAAGTCTAAAAGCAAGGTGCCTGGTTAGTGTTTGATCAGGCCTTTCTTCTTGGTTTGTAGTTGGCTGCCTTCTTGCTGTGTCCTCAAATGGCCCCTTTTTTTATAAAAGGAGAAAAAAGGGAAAGAGAGAGAGAGAGAGAGAGAGAGAGAGAGAGAGAGAGAGAGAGAAAGGGAAAGGGAAAGGGAGAGGAAAAGTGAAGGGGAGAGGAGTGAGGAAGAAGATGGAGAAGGATGGAAAGAGTCAAGGGTATCTCTTCTCCTCTTACAAGGATGCTCCTCATAGTGGAATGAGCTTCCCCCTTTAGAAACTCATCTAGCATTAATAACCTCTCTCTGAATATGTCCACCCAGACTCAGGGCTTCAATAGCATTCTGGAAGAACACACTTCAGTCCACACTAGCATGGTATATATCTTCCAACTTTCCACGTTGAACTTGTGGTTTTGTTATATGTGAAGTGTATTTCATGGGTACTAGAGTTAAATTTTGCATTTAGGAACCCAATCTTACAAACCTCAGTTGTGATGACTACATAATAATAATTTTTGCTTGTTTGTTTTTCAAGACAGGGTTTCTCCGTGTAGCCCTGGCTGCCCTGGAACTCACTCTGTAGACCAGGCTGGCCCTGAACTCACAGAGATCTGCCTGCCTCTGCCTCCCAAGTGCTGGGATGAAAGGCCTGTGCCACCACCACCCGGCTACATAATAATTCCAAATGTGATTATTAACATCCCGAAATTCATTACTTTACTCTTTGTTCTCCACTTATTCCACACGTAAGTTGTGAAAATCCTTCCCTCATTTTCCTCTCTTCTTTTAGGTTCCTTTTATTTTTCCACTTCCTGTCTTTCTCTGGCACATGGGCTCTTTGTCGATGTATGTGTGTGTGCTTTTATGTTTATTTTATACATCTATAGCTTATTACACTCTGTCTTTAAGAAATACTTTTTCAGGTTTCATACAATATTTTTGTAGTCATACTTTTCTTTGGGGGCTGCCAGCTTACAAAAAAAAAAAATGACATGGAGACTTATTATTAATTATGAAAGCTTGGCCTTAGCTTAGGCTTGTTCCTAACTAGCTCATATAACTTAAATTAACCCATATTTTAAAATCTATGTTCTTTTACCTGCTTGTTACCTCATCTCCATTATGCATATCCTGGTTATTCTGCCTCTGGCTGGCAACTCTGCCTTTCTTCTTCTCCTGAGACCTCTCTGTCCCCAGAAGTCCCATCAAATCTCTTCCTGCCTAGCTATTGGCCATTCAGCTCTTTATTAAACCAATCACAGTGATACATCTTCACACAATGTAAAGGAATATTCTAAAATGTGTTTTGCACAGCATTCTTGTGGAACGTTGTTGTTGTAATTCTCTATAGGCTCAACATGTTTGAGCAGTTGGTCCCCATTTGGAAAGGTTCTAGAACCTTTAGGTAGTAGAGACTTCCTAGAGGAAGTGAGTCGCTGGGGTTAGATTCCCCAGGCTTTATAGGAAGGCCCTATTTCCTGTTTACCCTCTACTTCCTGAGTATGGATGCAGTGGGACCAGCCAGCTTCCTGCTCATGGCATGGTGTCTTCTCTTCCAGTATTCATTTGTTCCTTCTGAAACCATGAGCCAAAATAAATCCCCTTCCCTTGAGTTGTCTTTGTGAGGTTGTTTTATTACAGAAGCAGGAAAAAAAGTTAAGACAATTGTTATATCTTCTACTGTTGCCTGTTACAGAGGCAAGCCCCCTCTGAGTTCGCTACTCAGTGACTTATCATGTATTTCTTAGCCTGATCGGTGAGCATGGTATAATTCTTAGTCATATGTGAACTTGATGCTATCATTCATATCCTTCAGGTAGGTAGGTAGGTAGATAGATAGATAGATAGGTAGATAGGTAGATAGGTAGGTAGGTAGGTAGGTAGATAGATAGATAGATAGATAGATAGGTAGGTAGACAGGTAGGTAGATAGGTAGATAGATAGAAGATAGATAGATAGAAGATAGATAGATAGATAGATAGATAGATAGATAGATAGATAGATGTGTGTGTGTGTGTTTGTGTGTGTGTGTATTGATGGATATATCCTGATATATTTGGGTCAACCAGTAGTCTGATAACAGCTTGAGAGCAACTCTATAGAAAAGATACAGCAACTGTATCTTTTACAGGTAGTTGAATGGCATATCTTGCATTAGCTGATTAAAAAGCTGTCCTCTTGCCTAGAACTTGGCAATCCTGCTTACCACATTTCCTGTAAAATGGACCATCACTGCCAGCTTTCAGGGTGGATTGGAGATAGGTTGGCGGTTCCCGCAAACTTTTGAATGAGTAGTTAGAAATGCCATTGGTTAGGGTGGTGACTTGTTTTGTTGTTGCTATTGCTGTTCATCTGTCTGTTTGTTCATCTTTTTTGTGGAACGAAATGGTGGCACTGGAGAGGTGGCTCTGTGGTTAAGAGCACTTGTTCTTGCAGAGGACCTGAGCTCTGTTCCCTTCACTCACACGGTGGCTCACAATCATCCATAACTCCAGTTCCAAGGGTTTCCATGGTCACCAGGCACACATGTGGTGCTCATACATACACACATTCAGGCAAACACTCATATACATGTAATAACATTAAATATAAATATTAGAAAAAAAAGGAAAGAAATGATAGGGAAAGCATGGCGTCAAGGAGTCTGAGCAGGAAGCTGAGAGGTCACATCTTTGACTACAAACACAAAGCAGTGACATATTTCCACCATCAGGGCTGTGCCACCTCCCCAAACAGTGTCACCAACTGAGGACTTAGTGTTCAAACGTCTGGGCCCCTAGAGGCTCGTTTCTAATTCAAACCACCACAATGTATTTGACTTATATATTATGATGAATATTCAAAACAATAATCAAAGCAAAACTATGCCCACCCCACAGCACCAGTTGTTCCTCCTTCTCACTCTGTTTTCTGACTATTGACCTGAGGGCTACCTGCTGTCCACTAATGGACAGCAAGCCATCAAGACCAAACCCATCTTCCTTTATAATATGACCTTGTGCCTCTCCTCTTCAGCTATGAAAATTTTGTGGGTCTCCCTCCCTCTTCACACCTGCACAAAGAGACCTCCAAGTCCTGTAGAGCAAGGTGTCTTGGTATTTGGCCTTATCTTTTTTTTTTTTTTTTTTTTTTTCTCAGCTCAATCCTGCTGTCTGCTTGGAATCACACAGACTGCTTTCATATAGCTTTGCTTTTCCTTACTAACCACACTGTCATGCTGGTTGACATCTGGGAAGGAGGAACCTCAACTGGGAAACATTTTAATCAAATTGGCCCACAAGCAAGTCTGAGAGGGCATGTTCTTCATTACTGAATGTTGTGGAAGGGCCTAGCCCATGATGGGTGGTGCTACCCCTGGACCGGTGGCCCTGGAGGTACAAAGAAAGGTAGCTGAGTGCAAGCCTGAGCAAGTCAATATGCAGCATTCCTCTCTGGCCTCCATATCAGTTTCTGACCTGGCTTTCTTTGATGTCAGACTCTGACCTGTAGGTTGTCATAAAAATTCTTTCCTTTCCAAGGTAGTTTGGGTCAGTGTTACATCACAGCAATCGAGAGCAAGGTAGGAAGACCGTCTATCTCTACGTCATGCCCTCCTGCCTGTGTTTGTGCCCTATAGAATAGTTTTGAAAGTCTGTTTGAACTCACCTCTCCTCTACTTAGTTTGCATCATGACTGTGCCCTTTCCCTCTCCTCCTCCTGTACTGAGTCCTCCCATTCCCTCCTGTACTGAGTCCTCCCATCCCCTCCTGTACTGAGTCCTCCCATCTCCTCCACCTGTACTGACCCCCTCCCATCTCCTCCTGTACTGAGCCCTCCATCTCCTCCTCCTGTACTGAGCCCTCCTATTTCCTCCTTCTGTACTGAGTCCTCCCATCTCCACCTGTACTGAGTCCTCCCATCCCCTCCTCCTGTACTGAGTCCTCCCATCCCCTCCTCCTGTACTGAGTCCTCCCATCTCCTCCTCCTGTACTGAGCCCTCCATCTCCTCCTCCTGTACTGAGCCCTCCATCTCCTCCTCCTGTATTGAGTCCTCCCATCCCCTCCTCCTGTACTGAGTCCTCCCATCTCCTCCACCTGTACTGAGCTCCATCACTGCCCCCTTCCTTGGAGACTGGACTCCTCTGTCTCTGAAAATATTGCCTTTCTTCCTTCTTACACTTTCTTTTTCTTCCATGGATGCTTTGAGATGTGCTTGTCTCTTATTTTCTGTGCTGTGACACTGAACAAAACTGAGGCACTTGAGATGTGACAGGGTCGTCCTTCCTCCTTCAAGCAAAGCTGCCTCTGCCTTTTGTTCTCAACACGTTTATCTACTACTCTCTGACCACCTTTTCCAATCCTACCTCCGACCTGCGTGTTCGCTACTCCAGAACTCCTAGAGCAGAGCCTGACACATAGTATACGCTTGATAAGGAGCTGTTGAATAAAATAACGAACGGAAGAATCAGCTGTTGGTTGGTTGGCTGTTGTGCCTTCGGTTGTTTGTCCTTCGCTTCTGCTTTGGCTCCGTGAAGGTGCTCCAATTAGTTCACCGCTGTCCACGGAGTAGTTCTTCCATGTGGTCTGCTTTAGCTCATGACACGGAGACGGGGCTGCATTTCCTTCTCACTTGTCCTCATTGATTATTTTAGTTATACGTTAAAATTTCAAATTTAAATTAGCAAAAACAGTAACGTGTCTGTTCAAGTTGCCAAGTCATTCTAGCGTCTCTAGAGGTGGCTCCTTCACTGATGGCTGAATGACAGCTCTCTCAGTCTCTTTCTCTCTCACTCCTCCCTCCATCTTCCCCTGCTTTTCCTTCTCCCTCTTTCTCTACTTCTGATTCCAGTTTGGTTCTGCCTAGCCTTTTGGCTTAATTCTTAGTGTTCACCCCCCCCCCCCGCCCCCTCGTCCCCCTGCCCTATAGTATAGCAACAAAGCTCCACGCAGCTCGAGGATCACGTGACACTGACAAGTATCAGGCTTGAGTTATATATTCGGCTCTGGACCAATCTCACTAAGGCCTAGGAACTGGGGTATTTCTGAAGCATAAGCAGCTACCTTCGCCACAGGGGGAGGCAGGGCTCCTTGACTGACAGGTTCCAGAGAATCATCCAGAGATGGGGAGGGGCACTTTTTCACAGTAAACGGATGCCAGGCAGATAGAGAGTGGCAGATGCCCTCTACAGCGCAGAATCAGTTCAGACAGATTCATGAGATTCGCGTGTGCATCAAGTCTTTCACTGTGTTTGCTGGGAGCCTCATCTGTCCCGAATGGAAAAGCAGGCTTCCGATTAACCCCATCCCCTCCACCTTGGCGCAGCAGCGCTATTCCATTTCCGAGTTGCTCAGTTCCTCCGAATCCCATCTTCTACTTCTCCTGGAACTGCTAATACATTATGATCTTTATCCAAGCCGCACAAGGCCTCCTGTGTCTGTGTTGAATGTCGAATCATCACTGATGAATCATCAGTAAGCTTTTCTAGAATCAATGGTTCTCAGTCTTCCTAATGTTGCGACCCTTTAATACAGCTCCTCATGGTGTGCTGAACCCCAAACCTTAACACTATTTTCATTGCTACTTCATAACTGTAATTTTGCTACTGTTATGAATCGTAATGGAAATATCTGTGTTTTCCGACAGTTTTTGGAGACCCCTATGAAAGGGTCAACCACTACTCACTGGTTGAGAACCGCTGTACTAGTGGTTTATCCAAGGTCACATATCTGATATAAAGCCGTATCAGTCCAGCCCCAAATGTCCTGGTCATTATATCTGTTATTAGAAACATGGACTAACACCTTCATTTCCCTAGTCTTGTTCCTTCTTTTTTGTATGGATTTTGCTTTGCTTTTCAGGCTGCTCCAAACATGAATGGCACTTCCCCTTCTGTTAACCATTTAATAGACCTAGACATTCATTGATGAAATAAATAGCTTTGCAGTGAAGTTATAGCACCCTTTAAACTTATGTTCCCATGGTGATGGCCATTAGATACCTTCAAACATAAATGGCACTCCCCCTTCTGTTAACCATTTAATAGACCTAAACATTCCCTGATAAAATGAATAGCTTTGTGGTGAGGTTGTAGCACAGTTTAAACTTATGTTCCCATGGGGATGGCCATTAGATGCCTTCAAAGGTCTCTGTAAGAAAAATCCACTGTTGGTCTTCCCATTTTTAAATCTTAGAAAATCAGGCATAAACTAGGCCTGGTGGTACATGCCTGTAACCAATGCCAGTGCTCAGGAGGATGAGGTAGGGGGTTTTTAAGTTCAAGGCCTGAATGTGAGCACAACTGGAACCAGGCTTTTTCCTGTCCTGTTTACTAATGCATACCAGCATTCAATGAATCTTAGTGCTATAGAGGAAAAAGTGAATAAAGACTTTCATCGGTTCATGTATTCAAGAGACATTGACTACAGAGGATGAGCCAGCCCCTCCGTTTATAGGAGAACCTCAAAGAGGACAGACATCTCAAGCACAAAAGTTAATGTCAGAACGAGGGACACATTATTAAGATAGCATAAGATAGTGTTCTCGATTGCTATGCCATTAGAAAACTCCTGTTTGACGCCAGAAAAGATCTGAAATCCAGGGCTAACCAAGAAATCATGGGTGAGGAACTTGAGAGACAGACTCTATCTCCTTAGCTCCAGGCTAGCATGTTGCCTTCTGTTTCCTGGGACTCCACCAGGCAACTTACACCACAGTAAGGATCAAGCAGTTTACACCAGCTCTTGATTTATATGTCATTGCTTTGCACATTTTGGAGTAAATTTTATTAGTATGCAAGCACTGATATTGGAATAATTCATTTAGACTGCCTGCCAATGATGCAGGGGGATTGATTCTGTAGGAAGGAGAATACTGCTTTTCCTGGACTTTAAACAGTATCCCACCTGGAATGGGGTGCTTTTCAATTTGTTTATTTGAAAGTTGAACAAAATCATGGATAGAAAATATCTGTTAAACTACCAGGGAACTCATGAATAAAGGAAAAGATGGTTGCCATTCTCTGTGCCCAATTGGAAAGTCTTTTCAGTGACATTTAAAAAAAAAAAAAAAAGCCAGCCTGTCTCTACAAGCCTCAAGTGAAGTGGAGTCAGGGCAGTGGACAACAATGCCACCAAGGTGAAAGGCAGGGCTAATCTAGGAAACTTGTGACTAACAATTAGCGTTCCCGTCAGGGAGACCACCTATGAGCCTTGCTGCCAGCTGGAGGCCGATGATGCTGAGGCTGTGGCTGCAGATCCCCAGTTAATGCACTGTTTAAGCACTGCAAAAGTTCTTTTTCCAGTGATGCATTTCTTATTAAATTTTTGTGACAGAAAAATAACCACTCTTCATCATACTTGGAAATGACCTATTCCTTTGAAATAGTTTTGCATGAGAGCATTCATCTTCATTTTAATCTTAAAAATGGTTCACATAAAAAAAAAAAAAACCTCTCTACATTGGCTAAATGATGGTTAAAGCTTGGAGTCAACGAGCAGCCTTATAACTGTCGTTATAAATATGTCCATCATTGAGAACACAGGTCAACTGGACCACAGCTCTGTGCCACAAACACAACTGCCATTGGCTTTTGTAAATAAAGTTTCATTGATGCACCATCAAAACAGTTCACTGGGTATTGTCTGTTGTCTAGAGCTGTTTGTGCTGCAGTATTGAACTTCAGAGTTAACGGAGAGATAGCAAAGCCCAGAGAGCTTCACATTGCCACGTAGCCCCTAAGGCAATAGTGGCACAAAATGGGAGTAACCAATTACATTTTTTTTTTAATTGGAGTTAAGACCAGTTCCCTAAAATGGAGCCCGTACCTGACCTAGTTAATGAGACCAAGACTTTGCGACTTAATAGGTCTTGGGGCAAACCCTGCTACTATTATTTGTAGCACGAATCTTAAAAGGTCTTATTAAAAACAAACCTGGAGCCAGGTATTGGTGTGAACGCTGAAAGATCATAGAAACAGAACCAGCCACAGCTAACCTCACCCCACCAACTTCTCAGCTGATCCTGTTTCCCAGACTGGAAGTCTCTGAGTCCTCATCCAAATGGATCTCAGCTGAACTGCTGCTTGAAAGCCTAAAAGCTTAACCAGCTCTGGTTCCTGGTTTTCATGCCTTATGTACCTTTCTGCTTCCTGCCATCACTTCCTGGGAGTAAAGGCATGTGTCACCATGCCTGGCTGTTCTAGTGTGGCCTTGAACTCACAGAGATCCAGATGGATCTCTGCTTCCAGAATGCTAGAATTAAAGGCGGTGTGTACCACCATTTTCCGGCCTCCATATCTAGTGGCTGTTCTGTCCTCTGACCCCAGATAAGTTTATTAGGGTGCACAATATTTTGGGGAACACAATATCACCACAATTATTCTTCTAAATGAGTATAGCAACGAAACAACTCCTAATGGTACTGCTATACCCACAGGCCAGCATATTGCTGAACCCTCATCAGAGAAGCTTCTTGTAGTAGACAGTAATCAGTTCTACAGACACAGAAAGTGAAAGACTTTGGAAGCCGAAGTCCTAACTGGGAGGTCTTTATCACACCACTCCCTCTGCTCTCAGGGATCTGTTGGGGAGGGGAGGCAGAAAGATTGTAAGAGCCTGACCCCCCCAAAAAAATCTCAATGCAGAAAGGGGAAGTGGATACAAAGTCCCACCCCAAATTGTTTGTAATTGGTATCTGCCTAGAGAAGGAAAGGCAGTTTCCA